>NW_004524731.1:1890907-1892111 GCF_000260255.1 Octodon degus
CCAGCTGCTGGGCCCTGCCCTGTGGCGAGCACTGTGAGCTCTCGCGGGCGGAGTGAGCATCACCTCCCAGACGACCACGAGAGTCGCCTCAGCTGCTCAGCTTCTGTTCTGTTTGTCTACTGGCATGGCACTACTTTTCTATAAGAAACATAAGGACCTCAACAAATTGACTGGAATCACTGTGGAAACCCCCCAAAACTCTGGCTAAATCAATGCTTTTTGATGGGTTGCTCCTGATTTCTCAGACTTGCATGGAAACCCTGTTGGCTTCATTGCCACTGAAGCCAAGCGAAGCGCCGGCGGGATGCCTGGGCGCCGAGCAAGCTGGGGGCAGGGCTCCGTGCATCTTTAGTGGAGCTTGAGGGACGGATCTTCTCCATGCCATGTTCTGGGTCATCTGGAAAAGTGGAAAGCGAAGAGCAAAAAGAAGGCAAAGATAAGGACAGGGAAGATTCTTTAGTATTCTTTTTGAACCGCCAGTTTAACTGTTAACTGTGGAAAACAGCAGGAGTGGAAAGAAAATCTTCACGGGGGACAACCATCTCCTCCCCTGTCTTCATCACCAGGGAGGAGCGCTTCCCACTAGCTCGGACGGCAAGGGCTTGCGTCTGCTCTGCAGCACCGGGCAGCGGGAGAGGGAGCAGTGGCTTCGTGTTCCAGGTTGCTGCTTCGCCGCTGGCGTGTTGATTGGGTTTTCTTCCTTCCTGACCCCTGCTCTTTGCTCCTCTCTGCAGCTTTGCATTCACTTCTTATCCTGATGCTCAGTAGGTCTTCCACATGGAGACGGTCGCAAAGCTCTTCTGAGGTAAAGGGTCCAGCTCTGAAAGGCGAGTTCTGGGGCGCAGCTCAGTGCTATGTGGTCTCTTGTCTCCGGACAGGGGGCAGGAGAGGTAGCCCAGGAGATGGGCCTGCTGAGGGCGGGGATGTCCACTAGTGGAGCAGTAAGGAGCAAGCACAGCCAGCATCAGGGAAGTCAGGCAGGGGAGGTAGAGAGAGGGTGGGAGAGAGGGAGTGTGACCTGTGTGTGTGTGTGTGTGTGTGTGTGTGGTGGTGAGAGGGTGGGAGAGAGGGAGTGTGGCCTCTGTGTGTGTGTGTGTGTGTGTGTGTGTGTGTGTGGTGAGAGGGTGGGAGAGAGGGAGTGTGGCCTCTGTGTGTGTGTGCGTGTGTGTGGTGGTGAGAGGGTGGGAGAGAGGGAGTGTGGCCT
>NW_004524731.1:1892674-1902605 GCF_000260255.1 Octodon degus
GGAGAGGGTGGGGGAGAGGGAGTGTGGCCTCTGTGTGTGTGTGTGTGTGTGTGTGTGTGTAGGAATGGTGGCCAGCCAGATCTGTAAGAGCTGAAAAGCTGCCTGACTAAAATGGATGAAAGGACATGGGTTTTGGACAAATAGCACTCATGTTTTCATTGCTTTAAATTTCTAAGGATGACAAAATTTTATGCAGAGGTAGATTAGCATGGGTTTTGGCCATTGATAAGAGATGGTGACTACAAAAGTAGTTATCCAGTAATTAATTACAGTATGTCCTTTCATTGTGCCTCAGTCTTCAGCTTGTTATTCATTGTTATTCATTTAAATATCAGCATATATTTAGTGCCTGTCTAAAGGAGCAGGCATGTCTCACCACACGCTGTTTGATGGTCAGTGCACCGTCAGTGTGAACTCTTCTCCTATGGGAATTAATCATTTAGGAAGTAGGCAACGTGTTGATCCAAGAGCTCCACGCTTGCGGCGTCAGCGCCTTGTCATCTGTCTGGGGAATCGGTGCTCCCTGGACACATGTAGCTGCCTCTGCCTCACACAGGTGGCTGATGCCGGATCCCGCCAGCTTCTGGAGGAGCTTGCTGGGCACCCATTGCCATTTCCTCTGCGAGTACAGCTCCTAACCCTTTTACGACATCAGGCCTTTCTGTTGTTGATGCTAAAGTCATGTCTTCTTTTGTACAGGTACTTCATGGGGTTTTGGAAATCTACGCCATCCAAAAACACAAAACTCAAGACGTGTAGCTGAGCCCCTGCGGGAGATGTGTTACTAAATAAGAGTGGAGGTCGGAGCAGATACCACCTCTACACTATGCCGCTTAGGTGGCAAGTGATTCCAGCACGGCCCGGCCACCTTCGTCTCCTGATTCATCATTTCCAATGAGAAAGTGTACGGTGGGTCTGAGCTCCATTATGTATTGTGCTCTCACCCACATGCATGTGAGTGAGCTGTGCACACGTAACGCCCATTTTTCGTGTGGCATGCCCTGGGTATTTTCGGCTTAGTCATGTGAGGTGCAGTGTAATCTAACCTCACCAGAGGCTCTCACAGGGCTGCGTGGAGGATAGGGCAGAAAGTGCACTGTCTTGACTATTGGCCTATTCCTTTCTGCCTTCTGGACTTGTTTTCTTCTACATAGAGGAGTGGTTGTATAACAGTGAAGTTAGACTTCACAGGAGGCATTTGCTGTTCATTTTCCTATCACATTTTCGATTGCTGTTGCCGAAGGACCTACATAGTACCACATGCTGCAGTATGTCATGGGGTTCCGGGCCCCCCACGAGAGCCTGGAGCTGGGTGCGTGGAGGGCTCTGGCTGTGAGAAGTCACCTGTTCTCTGTGGTAAAGCCAGATGTATTAGGTAGTAAAGAACAGTATTGCTTTTTGCCCACCATTGATTTAGAATAATAAATACCCTATGAAGTTGGGAGACATTTTTAGCCATGCTCATTGCAGTATGTATCGTTTGCTGTGTTCTCCTTTGCCTCTCAGTGCTGAGGATTGAACTTAGGGCTTTTGCACTAAACTCCTGCTTTCACTTTTTATTTTGAGCCAGTCTTGGGAAACTGCCCCATTTGGGCTTGAATTTGCAGTCCAGCCTGAGCATCCTGGAGTGTTGGGATTACAGCCATGTAAAACCACACCTGCCTCCTTCCATGGATTCTTCACCCTGTTCCCATGTCAGCCTGAAGAAACCTGGTAGTCCAGCTGTGGCCTCCCCCAGCGGTATGGTCTTTTGGGAAGGTGCAGAGCATGTGGCAGGCTCTGGCACTGTCTGGAAAGGCGCACTTCATGCCACGAGTTCAGAGGCTTCCAGAATTTCTCCTTTCACCCATTAAAGTGACCCAAGTGTCAGCCACTTACTGTTTCTATTTTATATAAGAAGTTCGTGCACAACGCCAAAAGTACTCCACTGCAGACACTACTGAGGAAACGTGGGCTCTCAGTTACTTAGGTAGTACAAGACCTTAGCTTGCATGTGTTGCTATGCATGCGGGCCCACAGGTGTGAGGGGTTTGACTGTGGCCCAGCCAAGGAGGCCTGGTCCCTGTGCCACGTGGAACCACTCCATGGCCAAAGATTTTGGAAGGTGGCTTTGCTCTTGGGCACCATGCAGGTCAAGACCATGACCCTTCAGGGGTGATAACTTCAGGTGAGCACCTCAGGTGCGCTGAGATTGGAGCAGTCTGAGGTTGTGGACGGAGGCTCCACTGGAGACAGAGAAAGCGAGTTTCTGGGCAACTCCCCACATCTTGTCAGTATCACCTCAGCGCCTCCTGTCTGCAGGCTCTGCGACGGCCAGCAGGCAGCTGCTCCTTCTCACCTGGGCCGCTTCTCTGCCGAGAAGCTGTGCTGACCATCCTGTCTGGCCAGGGACACCCGCTTGATTCTGCCCTGTCCCCAGGATCTTCACTGACCAGTGGGTGACACCTGTTCGCCTGCCTGCCACAGGACGGCTGTGCTGGGATTTTGCCTTCCTCTCCTGGGCACAGCCACAGAAGAGCGAGCCATTCTGACACAAGTTCGTCTTCCAGAGAAAACCGAAGTCCTTGGCTCCCATGACAGAATCTCACTGTGCACACACACGCACGCGCACACATGTGTGCACGTGCTGCAAAAAGTGTCTTCTTTTGATATTTTCTGTGCTACTGAGAAAGTCACTTATTATCAAAATGTCTGGTTTCTTTAAAGTTTGTGACAAATATCAAATGAGAAAATATTGTGTGAAAATGCTTTGTAAGCAAATGTGTATTTATTTATAAATACGTATACATGAAATAATAAATTCTGTATATATAGACTAAGTATGTACAACAAATACATATCTTTGTAAGATCTATTTTATTTTATTTTTTAATGTATTTGGTACAGGGTCTCAGCTCAGACTCATACTGATCCTCCAGTTTTCAGCCTCCCCAGCACTAGGATTATAGGTGTGCACTGTGCCTGGTCTTGGTGGTGGGTTCAGCATGCCCAGGGACTGGGCCGGTGCAGCATGTGGTGCTTGGGAACAAACCTCATCCCTGCACGTGGCTAAGCAGGTACTTATTCTGCTGAGCTATCTCGCTGGCCCTAGAATCAATTTTATATAATAGCATACTTAAATAGAAATACTTACAGAAAAATAATCTGCCAATCTCTACACTAAAAAATAAAACTATGTATGGCAACAACCCCTTGAGTCATTCTTTTCCCTCTGTTCCGTCTACCAGCTGGGTCAAAGTAGATCTGCTGTTCCTGTAGTCCATTTTTTTTTTTTTTCCAGAACTGGGGCTTGAACTCAGGCACTTGTGCTTGCCAGGGATGCGCTTAGTCTACTGAGCCATCTCCCCGGCCCCATCTCGGTTCTTTTTGTGTGTGTGGATGTGCCACCTTTTAGAGTGGGAACCTGGGAGTCGAGGAGGGAGGAGAGGCTATGCTAGCTCAGTTTCTGCTTTATGCATGCAGGACTTGGTAATACCACTACGCTTCACACAAAGGCAGGCAGGAAGCTTTCACTGTGTTTGCTGTTGATTGTTTCCTACGGTGCTCTGAGTGCTGCTGGCCCTGTGGCCTCAAGCCTGTAAACATGTTTTGCATCTCTGGGGTGATCCATGTGGAAATAGGAATAGGACATTCACTAAGCAATGAGGGGAGCAGGGAAATGCACTTCTGAGGTGTGCATTGGCGTGGTTTGTTGCTGGAGGCATAGTGTGCTCTTCAACTTAAAAATGAAGACAGTCTAACGAGGCATAGCCTGCTTTCCTCACATCACATGCCCGAGATGCCACCTACTCTGGCCCTTGCTTCCGCTGGTTTCCTCACCAACGCATAAACTTCTCTGTTCTTCCTAGCTGCATGGTATTTCTGGCTGTCCTTTATTTTAGTGTGATCGTTAGTTCTCCACTGCAGGGTGTCATGTAGCCATAGGCTGTCACTCGCAGCGCCCTTCCACACAGCAGGCTTATTTTCAGCCTGAGAATGCCTTCTCTAATTGGGAACATTGAGCAAGAAATCCTTCCTTTATGCTTTTTTCTTTTTCCTCCCCATCCTGTTTTTCTTTTCTTGTCTTCTTTGTCCAGCTTCAGTGATACAATTATATTATAGCTTCAATATAAAGGTTTAGTGTTGAATATTCTGGCTGGCATTTGACACAAGCTCCACTGCGCTTTCTGAGCTGAAGTGGTGTTTACCCCTCTTCCTCCCGCCCCTGCCCTCAATGCTGCACTCTACCTTTGTAGTGCCACCCTCTACCCAGACAAACGAGAAGTGGAGAGCTTGTATTCCCCTGGAGGCTTTTGAAATCACTCTCATCTGTTACCTCCTCTACTCTAAACTCATCAGGAATGTGGAAATTTAATCATAAAATATTGAACTGAAATTGCTGCATTAGATGGACCATTATTTGTCCCTAAAGAAGAGATCATAACCATTGAATAGTTTCAGTAAGTTCCCTTACATTTTACTGATTAAGGTTTTGCTATTCACAACATACTGTTTTGGGTACCTAGGGTGAGAGAGGTGGAACGACAAAAGCTAATTAAGTCCTTTCTTGTTATCCATAAACCTGTCTTCAGAAGGAAGGACTTTATCTCTTCCTGTGACATAAGAGAAAGAGTTTCATTAGCCACTCAGACTTTCCCATGGGACCCTTAGATGCCATTCACGCTTACATTGACCCTGGAGTGCAGTACCCTGGGCCGATGGGCCCTTCCACCCAAGTTGCTATATGGTTTACCATGGCAATGTTAAGACTTTTCAAAGCATCCAACCGTGTTGGGTGGAAATTTCCATTACAAGTGTTTCTACCTTTAAAAATGGACTTATTATAATGTGACCTTTTCCTTTCCTCACTAAAACTTGAGAAAACTTGTGCGGGCTGCTCTCCGAGGGAGGACCTATAGCTTCTGCCTCCCGCAGGCTGGGGGTGATGCATGCTAGTGCCTGGCCTGTGGCTGTGAAGGGCTCTGTCCCTGGCACTGCAGGGCTCAGGGCTGGCGCTCCTGCTGTGAGCATTTCAGGAACATTTCAGAGTGAAGAGCTCTGCTCTGCACACAGGACTACAGGAGGGGAGGTCCAGAAGCACCGAGGAAGAAGACCGCAGGACATCTCAGCCTGCCCACAGCTGGTAACTTCCTTTTACCTATTTTAGAAGAATTTCCTGCTTTCTCATGCACATTTTTTCACAACAAAGAAAAACATGATAAAAGTTTTCTGGTGAAATTTTTTCTTGGGTGCCTAAGAATTAGTTTAGTAGAATAAGTGCTTGCCTGGCAAGCACAAAGGCCTGAGTTCAATCCCCGGTTCCACCAAAAAAAAAATAAATAAAATAAGTTATTGTTATATTTTTAGAAGTTCTGGCCTGAAGATGCCCTTGTTTGCCATCATTTTTGAAGGCAATAAGAATATAGGGCTCTTGATGGATCATTAGATGTTTTGGCATTGTTGTGCCCTTTTATGTTTGCTGGGTTTTAGTGTTTGCTTTTTTTTTTTTTTTTTTCAGAACCGGGTATTGAACTCAGGCCCTTGTGCTTGCCAGGGAAGTGCTTATTCTACTGAGCCATCTCCCCAGCCCCTTAGTGTTTGCTTTTGAGAACTTCTGTGGATTGGGCCAGTTGTTCTTTAGTTGTAGGTAATTTTTTGTGTATTTTTCTTTTTGGTTTGGTGTTCTGCAATGTCATACAATTTCTGAGGCCATACTTTAATCCTGCATCCCTGCTAGGACTTCATTGAATACTGAGTGTTTCCATTCTGCATGACTGGTTTAATATTGTGATAACTCAGTTATGGTAAATCTTTTAGAAACCTAGTGTCCCAACTGTAACCCAAAATCCAGTTATGTGCTACAAAGTACCAACATCATAATTAGACCTGAACAAAGAGGTTTTAGTAGGCAAATATCAAATTTCTCATCCATTAACATCTTAAAAGAAAAAGAGCTACCACACAGGCCATCCACTCGCCCCACAGGCGTGGCCTCTTTCTCAGTCCTTTGGTCTTCCTTCCCAAGCACATTTTGCAGGTCTCGCTTTCTCTCTCAGCTCCAGTCTGTGTTTCTCCTGATTTAGCTACCTGTTCATTAATTTCCTGCCACCCTGTGTAGACTGCCGCTTAACTTCTCCATTGAGTTTCTAGCTAAATTTCTATTTGCTTGTTTTGAAGATCTTTGTGGTCCTTTGGGCTGTCTTCCATTAACGATGCTGATCAAGTCATCTGATTTTTAAACATAGCAGCATTATTTTATAGTCCACTTCTTGAGATTCTGACGTGGTTAGTGAAGCAGTCTCGAGCAGTGATCTGCTTGTGCTTCTCATACTCTTTCTTTAGGGCATTTCAATAAAAATCTGTGTTAATTAATTAAACCCAGGCAACCGACTTCTGTAGTTTTTATTTATGTAGCAAAAACTATTCATCTTAGATTTTAGGATTTGAAAACAACCAGGAAACTATAACCACAACCAAGACAGGAAATTTCTGTCCCAGTGGGATTCCTCTGTCTTTACAATCCACCCTCCCTTCTGCCAATAACTCCAGACAACCCCGATGTACTTTTGTTAAGTAGGTCAGTTTGTTTTTTTTCACACAAATGGTAGCAAATGTCATATATTTTTCTTTTTTGATTTTTTAAAAAAGAGTACAAAAGAGTATTAAAACAAAAATTGCAAATGACACAGAATTTCACTTAACAGAATAATATGAATTTCACAGTGTTTGTTGTAGTGCATAGTGTTGTCCTCAAATTAATTGTTCATGTTACCAGATATATACACACAAAACTGGAAGAAAAAAGAGAAAAAGAATGAAATATATAAGAAATTTAGAAGAGAAAAAGGACAAATAATTGACAAAGGAGACAAAACTCGCTAAGCACTAACTTCTCTCTTCCTTAGGCCTGCAGAAATGCACGGTACAGTTGTCCAAGCCATGCTGCTTACATACATAGATATAGCTCTTTCCTCCACTCCCTCTCCTGTCCTTCTCCTGAACTCCTTAATCCCTTCCTTTTGATAAGATTCATTCCCTTTTTCAGTATCTACTGCACCTTTCAGATTCCATTTTTCTCTTTCAGGTTCTCACACTAAGGAGACAATATGATGTTCACACATGCAGGTCTGATTTATTTCACTTAAGACTATGTTTCTCATTTATTGACAAAAGCCTAAAACTTAACCATTTTAATAGCTGAACAATCCTCCATTGTGTAAAAGTACCACGTCTTCTTTGCCCATTCCTCATCAATGGACCTTTGGGTTGCTTCCAAGATTTAGTCATGTCACATTGCACTGCTATAAACATGAGTGCACATGTAACCACTGTGTATCATGTTTTCAGTTCTTCTGAAAAAATGCCCAGAAGAAGAATAGCTGCTTTGAATGGGACCACCAATCCTCATTTTTAAAGGAATTTCCACAATGATTTCCATAGGGGTTGTACCAGTCTGCACTCCCACCAACAGTGGAGAAGGGTTCCTTTTTCTCCACAACTCCTCCCGTGTTTGTTACTGGCTGACTTCTTGATGATAACCATTCTTTCTGGGGTGAGGTAGAATCTCAGTGTTGTTTTAATTTGCATTTCTTTTTTTTTTTTTTTTTGCAGAACTGGGGATTGAACTCGGGGCCTTTCACTTGTAAGGCAAGCAGTTATTCTACTGAGCTACCTCCCCAGCCCCTAATTTGCATTTCTTGAATGACCAATACGTCACATATTTTTCATTGCCAGCTTCTTTCACTCAACATAAATATTTTTATATTTTTGTTCTCATTGTTATGCGCACCATAACGAGCTCCTGTTTATTGCTGGGCAGTATTCCATCATGTGGAAAGGTCCATATTCTTACGTATTCAGACATTTTGCCCATTTTTAAATCAGTGTGTCAATTTTGGGGGTATTGAGTTGTTTAAGTTACTTGTATATTATGGATGTTAATTCCGTGCAAGATGCATGGTTTGCAAAGATTCCCCCCTTCTGTAGGTTGTCTTCTCACTCTGTTGGTTATTTCTTTTGCTGTGAGGCAGGGTTTTAGTTGGAAGTAATCTCATTTGTCTTGTTTTTTCTTGCTGTGTATTTGGGGGTCTCGCAAATTTGGATCCTCAGTGAGGTCCTAACTTCCTCATCCAAGTGTCATGAATTATTTATTTTATGTTTTCTTTTAGTAGTTTCATAAATTTAGGCTCTATGCTTGTCTTTTCTGAGTTGATTTTTTTCCTATGATGAGAGACAGAAATCTAGTTTATTTTCTTTTTATGTGGATTTCAAATTTTCCCATCACAATTTAATGAAAAATTATCCTTTCCCCAGCATGAGATGTTGGTCATCTTTTGTCAAAGATCACCTGACTACAGAAGTGTAGATTTATTTCTGGACTTTCCATTCTGTTCTGCTGGTTTCTATTTGTCTGTTTCATGCCTTTAACATTGATTTTGTTTACTAAAGTTTTGTTGTATATTTGAAAGCTTGGTGATATAGTGCCTCCACTTTATTTATTTCTTTTTGTTCAAGATTTTTTGACTGTGCAGTGTATTTTATGGTTTCATAAAAATTTTTAGGATTGATATTTTGGGAGAGATTGAACTGAATCTACAGAGTGCTTTGTATAATATGGACATGACATGATATTAACTCTTCCTGTTCACAAATATGAGATTTTTCCATTTGTTTGTATCATCTTCAACTGCTTTCATTAATATTTTGTAGTTTTCAGTATAAAGATTTTTCTAATTATTGGTTAAATTCACTCTAAGTGCTTTATTTTTTAATGTAAAAGTGAATTATTTATTCTTTAGAGATGGTTTGCTATTAGGGCTGATAGTTTGAGTGTTTATTTTGCATACTGCTGAATCTATTTATTAGTCCTGAAACTGTTGGTGGAATCTCTAGCTTTCCTATATTTATGAGAAAGATCATATCATCCTTAAGCAGGCAATTTGACTTCCTCCTTACCTTTTATTTCTTTCTCTTCCAGATTAGCTCTGACTAGTTCTTACAGTATGCCGAAGAAATGATTAAAGTAGTCTGGCATGGCAGTGTACACATATGTAATACCAGCACTGGGGAGGCAGAGGCAAGAAGATTGCGATGAGCTCAAGGCCAGCCTGAGGTACTAGTGAGTACAAGGCCAGTCTAAAATCTGAACTTCACAGCATCTCAAAAAAATAAAACAAGATAAAAAGTAATAAAAATAGGCATCTTTATCTTCTTCCAGACCTGAGAGAAAAAAACTTGCTTGGTTTTTGTGTTAAATCTGCTGTTAACTCTGGGTTTTTGATGGTATTTATTTTGTACACACTTTTAACAAGTGTTTTGTTGAGAGTTTTATAATGAAATGAATGTTTAATTTTCTTGAGAGCTTTTTTTCTGCACCTGTTCACATGATCTTAAAGTTTTGTCCTTTTTCTTAAGGTGATGTTCCAGATGATTGGTCTGCACGCCTTGAGCCATCCTGGCCTCTCCCGGTGAGCCCTCCTGGATGACAGTGCATGTTGTTGCTGTTGCACAATCCGTGCAGCCCGCTAACACTAAAGCAGGACAAGGGTGCAACCAGAAGACTGTGGGCTGACCTTCCTCGTGACTGTACTCAGCATATTTTTTGTTGGATAATCAGTATTCTTTTTAGTGAGCTGTGAGAATACTTTATTTTGTAATTTGCTTTGCCATATTCTTAGAATCTTTAAAAATAAAAACACTTGTTTGTTTTAAATTCTGATGAAACTTAGGTTGGCAACATTTTATGTTAAGATTTATGCATTTTACAAATCACTCGAATGTTTTTTACCTTGAGGCCACAGATATAAACTTATAGAACTTTTAATGCAAGATTTTAAAATTATGTCTATGACTCTTTTTCAATTAATTTTTCTATATGTCAGTATATGTAAAATATGTGTACAATGCGTGTAATATGTGTGAAATATGTGTGCAATATTGTACAATATGTGCA
>NW_004524731.1:1902705-1905512 GCF_000260255.1 Octodon degus
TGTACAATGCGTGTAATATGTGTGAAATATGTGTGCAATATTGTACAATATGTGCATCTGCTTTACTTTTGAATATGCACTCGAACACTTTCAGCATCACTTATTCAAAGTTTTTCACCTTGCTTAGGAGTCAGGTCAGTATAAGGCCCTCAGTTCTGTTTCAGTGACCTCTTCACCCGTGTCAGCGCTGCACAGTCTCGTTATCAGAGCTTGGTGACAGTGTCTGAAGGCAGTTAAGGTGCGTCCTCCAGCTGGGATCTGCTTCCTGAGAACGTTCTTGCTCTCCTATGGCCTCTGCATTTTCATATGAGTTTAATTATAAGGTTGTCTGTTTTAATGAGCATTGATTTTTAGATGTCATTTTCTAATTCTTTATTGTTAATGCATAGAAATTACTGAGATAAATATATGTTGATTTTGCATCTTGTGACTTTAATAATGAATTTCTTAGTTCTGGCAGAAATTAACAAACCTGGAATTTTCTTTCTGGGAAACTTTTTTAACCTTTTATATCTTAAAAAAAATGTTTTTAAAGAGAGTACAAATTAGAATTAAAACAGAAAAAAAATTACAAGTGATAGAGATTTTCACTTAAAGTAATATAAATTTCACAGAATTTGTTGTAATACATAATGTTGTCTTCCAAGCAGTTGTTCATATTACCAGATATGTACATGCAAAATTGGAAGAAGAAAGGAAAAAAAAATGTATAAGAAATTAAGAAGAGAAAAAAAACAAATAATTTAAAAAGGAGACAAAACAAATTGAGACATTAACTGCTCCTTTCCACAGACCAGCAGAACTGCACGGTGCAGTTGTCCAAACCATCCTGCTTACACACATACATAAATCTCTCTCCCCCACACCCTTTCCTGTCCTTCCCCGCCACTCAGTAACTCTTTCCTTTTGAGTAAGTTCATTCCCTTTTACCAGTGTCTTTTGTACCCTTTATATTTCATTTTTCTCTTTCAGGTTCTCACACTAAAGAGACAGTACAATGTTTGCACATGCAGGTCTGATTTATTTCACTAAAGAGTATGTTCTCTAGTTGCATCCATTTACTGCCAAGAGACTCAAATTTCTCCTGTTTTATAGCTGAATAATACTCCATTGTGTAAAAATATCTCATCTTCCTTGTCCATTCTTCAGTTGCTGAGCATCTGGGTTAGTTCTAGGATTTAGCTGTAACAAACTGCGCTGCTATAAGCATGGGTGCATGCGTATCGCTGTGGTGTGAGGTTGTCAGTTGTTCTGGAAAAATAGCTAGGAGGGGAAATAGCTGGCTTGCATGGGCTCTCCAATCCTAAGTTTTTAATGAATCTCCACACTGATTTCCACAGTGGTCATACCAGTCTCTATTCCTACCAAATGTGCAGAAGGTTTCCTTTTTCTCCACAGCCCCTCCAGCATTTGTTATTGGCTGGCTTCTTGATGTTAGCCATTCTTTCTTTCTGGGGTGATATAGAATATCTGTTGTTTTAATTTGCATTTCTTGAATGACCAATGATGCTGAACATTTTTTTCATATATTTACTTGCTATTTGTATTTCTTAGTCTGAGAAGTGTATGTTCATCTCAGATGCCCATTTTTGGATTGGGGCTTTCAATTTGTCCTGATTTTTTAAAAAATTCTTAGTTGTTGATTCTTTGAAGTGTGTCCTGTGCAGTTTGGTTTTTTGTTCATGAACTTTTCACCTATCCCCATGTTTTTAAGATAATATTTTTCTCTTGAATGAAATTTGAAAGTTTTGTATCTTCCAAGAATGAGCATGTTTCATGTGTGATGTTCAATATTTTACCACAGAGTTGTCCATAGTGTTCACTAGATACTCCTCACGTATCTGTAGAATATATAGAAATGCTACCTCCTGCTTTTCTCATCGGTGGAGACTGTGTACTGCTTTTCCCCTGATATTTATAGCCTAAAGTTTATTTATTTTGTAGCTTCCATTCAAGAATCAGTTTTGAGTTTGTTTTTAGTTTTCTACTTTAAATTTGAAGTATTAACTGTAATCGGTTGTGTGCTCAGTGTTCTGCGTTCTTTCCCTGCTGCTCTGACTGCCGCATTCCCGGGCAGCTTTCTCGGCTGCTGCACTCTGCTCCTCTTCTGTTGTTTTCTGATCAGACTTGTGATGTTAGCCTTATATTTTCTTTCTTGTACTGTGTCCTTTACTTTAGTGGCTTTTAACATGTTCTTTTAGTCATTATTTCAAGTAATTTGTATTTAATTGAATTTTTTCATATTTATTGTGCTTGAAGTTCCTTGGATTCCCTGAATCGGCAAGTTTGTAGTTTTTGTGAAGTTTGGAAAATTGCATCATTACTTTTCTATGTCCTTTTCTGGTCTCTTTCTCTCTCCCTCTTCTCTCAGTCTTCTTTCTCCTTCAGAAACTTCAGTTAATCACAAATTAAGCTGTTGAAATTGTCTCACGTGTCTCAGTTACTCTTCTCTTATTGCTAGGAAAGATACCCGACACCCAAAATGAAGCAAGGCAAGGTTTATTCAGCTCACAGTTACTGGAGGGTTCAGTCCCTACTCAGCTGGCTCCAAGGCAGAGCGGCACATGGCAGAGGGCAGCCTTCCATGGCAGCGGCAAGGAGCAGAGAGCAAAATGGAGAAGTAGCAGCAACAATAGCCACAGACAGGAAGTCTGTCTCCCTTCAGTTGCACTCAGGCTCTCTGCCCCAGACTGGGTATAGCGCTCACACCCATAATCCCAGCAGCACTCACACTCATAATCCCAGCAGTACTCACACCCATAATCCCAGCAGCACTCACACCCATAATCCCAGCAGCACTCACACCC
>NW_004524731.1:1905612-1906826 GCF_000260255.1 Octodon degus
CACTCACACCCATAATCCCAGCAGCACTCACACCCATAATCCCAGCAGCACTCACACCCATAATCCCAGCAGCACTCACACCCATAATCCCAGCACTGGATCAGGAAGTAATCACAAAGTCTAGAAGTCTACCCCATGACTGCGCGAGGCTTTCAGAGGACAACTAGACACAAACCATAACACCACGTCTCTTCAATGCTTCATTCTGTTCTCCTGTTTCACCATCGTGGTTTTTATTACTAGCTTTACAAGTTCATGAATCTTTTATTTTGCAATCGAAGTTGAAGTTAACTTTAATATATTTTTCATCTCAGATAATATTGCTGTCAATTGTCAGAACTTAATTTACTTTTTGGGAAAACATCTCCCTTGTCACTACCTTAGCCTGTCTAAAGGTTTCTTTTGATTTTTGAACACCTGGAGTATGTTGCAACCACGTTTGTGTTACGACAGCATCTTATTGTGCATATGCAGTGCAAACTGGTCTGCAGCTCACTGTGTAGGCTGTGTACCCTGAACTGCACTGGAACTTGCAGTCCTCCTGCCTTAGCCTCTCATACTGTGTAGGAGCTTCATAATGCGATATGTCTCTGGGAATACTACGTTATTCACTTCTGTTTCCATTGTCATGTTTTTCTGCTTTCTGGTTATTTTTGTGTTTATGATGATCATTATGTTTTTACCTTCAGTTAATGGCTATCTAGATATTCCTATAGAAGGTCCTGGGTTTATTCGTGGGATGTAGCTAAGTTACTTGGAAAGCTCTTCATTATTTTGGGTGTTGCTGTAAATTCAGCAGAACTGTATTTACTTTATGACTAAGGTGCCTGATTATGCTGGTTCTGATTGCTGTTCCCGATGCCCTGCAAATTATGATGCTACCTGGACTGACTGCAGAAGCTGGTTATTCGAAGCTCTGTTCCAGCTATGGAATTGTTTCCTCTCATACTTTGGGGTGATTATTTCCTAGACTGTCTATAATTTCTTTGGATGCCTGTGCTGGTTAGACCTCATCTGCAGCCTCACTAGAGCTCTGGACCTCTCAGTGGGGTTGGCCCCACCCACTGGTCTTCTTGGGACCCTGGGGACTCTTTTCCACTCCCTGCACTTCTGAGGAGGTCACGGTGTTCCCCTGGGCTTCCCTCTGCATCCACAGCTGGACAGCAGGAGGCTGGGCCTCATTGACACAGTGCTGTTCTTCCCAGGATCCTCGC
>NW_004524731.1:1906926-1926617 GCF_000260255.1 Octodon degus
TTAAATTCATTATTTAGATTGGGCTGTTAATCCAGTCCCTCATTGCTTTTTCTGGGCCAGTAATCAGGCCTCACCTTCTCTTTGAAAGATAGTCTTGCTAGAGCTGGACCTCGGGAAGCAAGTTCTCTCCTGCCAGTTCATTCTACACCATTCTTAACTAGTTCCCCAAAAGGCAGCTGTTACACGTTTGCTGTCCTGTGTGTGATGAGTAGTTTCTTTCTCACTGGCACTCGGTGTTTGCCCTTGAGCTGCGCTCCTGCAGGGAGACTCTGATGGCTTCTGCTGTGGTTTCTGTGGCTGCTGACCCGATGGGCCCAGCTTCTTGGCTGTGCAAGTCAATGCCTGCCATTTAATTTGCGAGCTTTTCAGGTGTTACTTCTTCCAGAGTCTCCCCCACTCCCCTCCTTGGGGTTCCTGTTACAAGTATACTTGGCTGGTGTTTAGCCACAGGGCCCTTCCTCTGTGTTTCAATCTTTTTCTTTCTGGCTTTCAAACAATAATTTCTACTAATCTACCTGCATGTTTGACTCTTTTTTGGTCATTTCAGATGTTTTATGAGCTTGCTAAAGAACTTTTCTCTTGTTAGAACTATCACCTAGCACTTCTGACAGCTTTTTGAAATTAAGAGTCCCCTTTTGAGTCTTGTTGCATGTCCCCCAAAATCTTTACATAAGATTTGAGTTCACTCTTTGAACTTCGTGGTTTGAATGTTAGACTGAAACATGTTTGTCAGCTAAGTCCAACATCTGATCCCATTCTCACAGTTTCTATTAACTTTTTTTCCTTAATTTACATTTATTTCCTACTGCCTTTTTCTTCGTGTATGTCTCAGTTACTCTTTTCTCCTTGTTGAGACAAATACCCAACACCCAAAATGAAGGAAGGCAAGGTTTATTGAGCTCACCCTTACTGGAGGGTTCAGTCCCTACTTGGCTGCTCCAAGGCACAGTGGCACAGGGTAGTGAACATCCGGTTCATGGTGGCAGAACAACAGTGCAACAGAAAGAGAGTCTAATTGTCTGTCTGTCTTGTATTGCATTCAGGCTCTCTGCCCCCTGCTGTGGGAAGTACACACACCCATAATCCCAGCAGTACAAAACTCATAATCCCAGCCTTGGATCACTCATAATCCCAGTGGATCATGAGTTAATCTCAAACTCTAGAAGTCCCCTCCCCATGACTGCATAAGGCTTTGGGGGACAACTAGACACAAACCATAACAGCAAAAAGCAGAGAGCAAAGGGAGGGGCTGCAACCCAGCTAGCCAGCAACTCTTCCCTCCTTACATTCTAATGCACATTACCTGCCTCAAGGCGGGAGCAGCATCCATAACCACAGTAATCAATCACAAACTCCAGAAGCCACCCCATGACTGCATGAGGCTTTCAGGGGATACCTGTACATAAACTATAATATTCCATCCTTGGACCCCCAAAGACTCATGCACATCCCTTTATGCAAAAGGCATTTTAGCCTATCTCTAAGAGTTAACAAAGTCCCAACAGTTTCAACATTGCTGAAAAGTCTAAGTCCCAAGTATCCTCCAAGAGCCAAGGCAAACTCTCAGCTGTGGGCCTGTGTACCAATGAAAAGTTAAACACTTCCAACATCCAGTGGCAGAAGACAATCATTACCATTCCAAATGATACACACATTGGGATACCAAGCATTAGGATCAACACAAGTCCAAAACCCAGCAGGGAAAACTTTAAGTTCTGTAGGTCCTTGTGGAACACCAGAAGCAATCTGTGGCAAATTGTGAGCTCCATGTGGCTCCGCCCCTGTGGCTTCTCTCTTGGGCCGGCTTTGCTCCCTCCTTGCAGTTTCTCTTAGTGATCCACATTCCTGGCTTTCCCAGTCTTCTGGGTTTTCCACTGAATTGGCTTCTTATTCACAGCTTTGTTATGGGTTCTCAACAAAGAAGCCAGACCAGAATCTAAAATTAAAATGTAAATATGAGGCTTTTATTATAGGGTCTGGGACCACTTGGCCATACTCATGCAGGAGCGGACAAATGGCAGGAGCCCTAGAAGTATAGAGGTTTTAAAGGTAGAAATCGCCTCTTGTTTGGCAAACAAATTTGTAACATACAGCAGTACCTTTAGGGACAGAGTGACCATTACTCATCATATATTTTTTATGAGAGCATTGTTTTTTGGTAACTCTCAGTCTATTGACAATTTATCAATGGTACACCAAGCCTGCTTGCAGTCTTACCAGGAAGCAGGGTCACAGAAAGTTGAACAGAGTAATTTTTTACATTTAGTTTTACATTAACTCATCACATTACTTTTACATTAACCCTTCACAAGCTTCACATACTACCCTCCCCGGGGCACAGTGCCTGGCCTCCCAGGCCTTCTTCTGAGGTCGAGGTGGAAGCTTTCTTAACCTCAGAACTCTTGCATTCTGAATGCACCTAAAACCAATACTACATGGGTGATGCCAACGTCTGCTGCCAGCTGGCGCAGTAGGCAGGTTGCTTCTCTCTTGGCTTTAGGTATAGAGTGCCTGGATTGCTGAGCACTCTGACCCTGATTCCGAGGAACAAATTCTCCATGCCAGCGACATTCTGGAACCTGGTGTGGCCGCTGCCCCCATTCTGGAACATGGGCCTCTGCGGCTTTCCCCTCGAGGCCAAGTCTCTGACCTTTGCAATTCTGAGGCTGCAAAGGGTGGAGACCTGTCACCTCCTGTGATGCCCTCAGGCCATCCTTTCCATTCTCTTGTTCCTTCCCAGCAGTGGAGATACTCTCAGCTCCATCTTTGCAGTTCACAGCTTTATTGGAACTTCCTTTCTGGCCAAACTCACAACATTTTAAATCATCCTGCTGAGCTCTTCATTCTTGATTCTCAACATAAATCTGGCTAAAAGCCCCAAACAATAGCCATGCCCCTCCTCCAATATTTGGCTGCTTTGAAATTTCTTTTGAAGTATTAATCAGTCCACCATGCCTAATCTCAATCTTAGGCAAAGTCTCTGGACACAAGCAAAATTCAGACAAACTTTCCTCCAAGCCAAAACCCAAATCATCCAAAGCCCGAAATAACCAATGCAATCCTTCTTCCCAGCAGAAACCTCCCCAGCCTGGTCTTTATAGGCAGGCTTTCTATCAGCCTTCTGGGCTTCTGAGCTTTGAGCAGAATCTCCCAAACAGAACAGCGGAAGCAGTTCAAGCTCTTCTTAAGTAGGCAACATCTCCAAACCTTTCTTATCTGTTCCCATAAGCTATTCACAAAAGCCATTCAAAAAATCCACGTGATCGGGTTTAGCCACAGCAATGACCCCACTTCTCTAGTACCAAATTCTGTCTCAGTTACTCTTCTCTTGTTGCTAGGACAAATACCTGACACCCAAAATGAAGAAAGGAAAGGTTTATTTAGCTCACACTTACTGGAGGTTTCAGTCCGTATTCAGCTGGCTCCAAGGCAGAGCAGCATGTGGCAGAGTACAGCAGTTCATGATGGCAGGAAAAAGCACAGAGCAAAAGGAGAGCCTGCAGCCCCAGTAGCTAGCTGGCACCTCATCCCATCCAGGTTCTGCTAAAGCACATTACCTGCCCCTGGGCAGGTGCAGCATCCACACCCACAGTAATCAATCACAATCTCTAGAAGCTGCCCCATGATTACCTGAGGCTTGGGGGGGGGGAACCTATACACAAACCATGACAGTGTATCTCTTAATTTTTTCTTTTTTTGTTGTTGTTGGAAACTAGTTATTTCAGGTGTCTGTTGCAGAAATTTGGAGTTTTGATTTTCCTTTTTAAATTCCCATGTACCTTTGCTGAGAAAGTTGTTCTTCTTGCCTGGTGTTTGCGAGTGATCTCTGGGCTGTTTTTGAATTCTTGTTTCTAGTTTTAGGCCAGCTTAGGCCATGGCTGTTGGCTGCATCTTAATCCCTGTTTGTCCTAGAGGCTGCGCTTGCACGTCCGGAACCCACAGATGCTCAGCGTCTGCTGCTGTGTGTGGTGGAGCTGGAACACGGATGCACACCACAGGCTTTCATTGCAATCTAAGCCATTCCGCCTGTTAGGCTTCTCTTTATGCCTTTCGATTGGTGCTCTTGCCCACAGCAGGAGTTGCAGAGCCCTACCTGCTCCGGCCTCCTCCCACGTCTCCTCTGGCTGCCCTTCCTTGCTGCAAATGGAGCAGGCCTCAGCCTTGTGGAGCTGAGAGCTTTTCCTAATCCTCCTCGGGGCTTTGTGCTCCCGCTGATCTGTGTCTCTGGTTGTTTGTTCACCACCTGAGGCCTAGGTTATCCTTCTGGTTGGTCACCAGCTCTGCACTAATACGATACTGCTCTGGCCACTGAGGCCAGGAGAAGAAAAGAAGGCGGGGAGCATTTGGGCCTAGCACTGTGTGGCCCAAGCTCTGCTTGCCTTTTGTCAATTCCCAGCACGTGAAATGTCATGGTTCTGACACCTTATATGGTGTTTTGTTTGTGTGTGAGTGTGCTTGTGTGTGTATGTGTACATGTAGGGTGTTCTTCAGCCCCCCCACAACAGCTGGAAGACTTCTCTATCCTTTAAAAGTAAAACACTGGGAATGATGTCATATGTAAATGAAAAAATCATATAGAATTGTCCCACGCATGACTCACATTTTTATACGTCACATATATTTTAACATATGAATGAAACTATGGTATATGTGTTACTCACACGTATCTCTTTTCTGCCTCTGTTGCTTTCCATATATTCACATTTCCTGCCAATGTGATTTTATTCTGATCTGGAGAACTTTATTTTGCCTTTACATCAGCTCAGACCTTCTAGTGATTAATCATCTCAACTTTGGGGGTCAGTCTGGGTCAACAAAATGTTTGGCATTATTTCCTGAGAAACTTCTCCTTCAATGATACACATTGCTATATTCACACGGGACTGATGACCTGTTTATAATTTGCATCTCAGTTTATTTCTTTGCTTTACATAAGTAGTTTCTCTGCTGCCACATCTTCCACTTGACCAGCCGCTTCTTCTGGAGGGTCTGGTCTGTTGTTCATTACAGTGTACTTGCTCTTCAATTCTAACATAGCCCTGCTCTTTCTGGAAGTTCTGTTCAGTTTTAAAAATTCATTTTATTTATCTCCTCATGATATTCATATTTTCCTCCACCTCCTGGAGCATATGGAGCCTGTTCCTAATTACTTTTGTCCCCTGCTGGATCTATCATCTGGGTCATTTATGGGTCTCTTTCTATAGATTGACTACACTACTGTTTGTGAATTATGTTTTTCTCCACCTTTGCATGACCCATAAATCTTGATTGGATGGCAGACATGAGGGGTTTATGTTGCTTGTTACTTGGCTTTGTTTCATGAATATACTGTAAGTTTTGTTCTGCCATACGCTTGATTCACTCAGAAGTTCTCGCTGCCTGCTCTGCCTTCCTTAGGGTGGGTGCAGGGGTGGAGTTTTCTTCCAGTAGGTCCAAGGAATCCTTCAGTCCAGGGTGAAGTTTTCCTTCTAACAAGCCCATAACCACTTTCCTGAGGACTAGTCAGTGTGAGCTGAGGAGCTTCCCCATGGGTTACAGAGCGATTCAGAAATCGCTCAGCCTAATCTTTTCTTATGATTTGTGTCTCATTTTGGATATTTTCTTCTTATGTGCCTACATCATTGCTTGAACAGGGCAGGAAGCCTTCTGCACAGACCCAAAGTTGTTCCTGACATTTTTCTTCTCTTCTTTACTTCATCCTACAAATCCTGTCCACTTTCCTCCTTCCCAAAGCCTGGTAGGTGACTTCCTGATTCCCGCAGGCCAGCTGCGTGGGTTTCCTTCTTCTGTATAACCTGGAGGCTGCGTCTCAGATAGTCAGCTGTCAATGCTTGGTTAGTCCAGGTTACTTTTCTTCCCTCCCAGACTGGAATCCTCCTCCTTTTACCAATTCCTGTGGTATTTTGTACACTTTACTAGTTAACGAGGGCAGTGTGTAAACACAATCCCATATGACTGAATATGAAAGTTGCATCCATGTTTTAATGTATTATGTGTTTTTTTTTAATCTGTGTCTTTGAAAAAAAGTTTTTACTCATATAAATGCAAGACACATGATCAGTAAGATTTGTTTCCTCTTCTGTAATATATTTTAGGTATCAGGGTACCTCATAACACACAATTGGAGACTGTCTTACTTACTTTTCTCTCATTGCTGAGACAAACTACACAACACCCAAAAGTTAACAGGGGAGAGGCTTATGTATCTCACAGTTTGTGGAAGTTTTAGTCCATAATCAGCTGGTGCCAAGGCAGGGTGGCATGTGGTAAAGGGCAGTGTTTCATGGAGACAGCAAAAGGAGAGAGAGAGAGAGAGAGAGAGAGAGAGAGAGAGAGAGAGAGGACTTTCTGTTCTTTATATTGTATGCAAGTCACTTTCACTAGCATGAGTATAACATGCACACCCCTAATCTCAGCACTGGACCATCAATCAATCAAAGCTCTACATTCATCCACCCATGATAAATCTTCCCCTCATGGCTGTACGAGGCTTTGGGAAACATCTAGACGTGCATTGGACGGAAACCTCCCTTCATTTCATGAGAATGTATTATAAGAATATTTCTATTTCTTCTTTTATGTTCAACGATAAAATAAGCAGGGACTGATGTTTTCTTTATGGAAAAGTTTTAAAAATTATTGTTTCTTCCCCCGAATTTTAAATTTTTTTGTGCTAGTCCTGTCAAGGCTTATGTGTCAAGGAATCGGTGCATTATATCTAACATGTTGGTGCCTCATTACCAGTAAGTATTTATAACCACTTCTTGTTACCTTTGAGTTTCTGTGTGATCTGTAGTGAGAATCTCTTCTCCTGACATTTCATTTCACCCTGAGGTTAGCTATCTATATACTATTTTTGACAATAATTTTCCCTAATCGGGTACAGCCTTCATTTTCTTTCACAGATATGTACTCTTCCTTTGGCATTTTATCTTCTTCTATTTTGTGTCACATCTACTTCACTCTCCAAATCATCTCCAAGTAGGCCCATAGGATATGGATTTAAGACTCACTTTACTTTCTGGAAAAATAACTTACAAATACAGATCTTCTGAGCACGGCTCTACTGCTTCACACAAATGGCAACACAGTAAAACATTGCATTGCGAGTCACTTGTTCCGCGGGTGTTCTGCAAGAAGAGTAAGTATGTCTAATAAACTTTAACCTGAGAGATGAGTGACATCCTGCAATCTGAGGTGTGCGTGCTCCTGAACGTCACATGACGTGAGTGAGCCTCTCCCACCAGCAACAGGTTATGGAGGAAACCTCATCTCCAGAGGAGAAGACAGTGAAATCCTTCACTTCAAATACAGCCAGGGAGAGCCTAGTTGGCTCGGCGCGAGCCTAGTTGGCTCGGCGCGCAGGCGCTGCCCTCTGAACTGGAATGGAAAGTAACTTCCGGTTGGAGTTACCCGGCCGGGGGCCCGCGACCCGCGGTGTGAGCGTGGCAGAATCCATGATTCGGTGTCATCATAGCCTGTCAGTGAGAAGTTGAGGAACTAACTTCCCAGAGCCGAGGAGCGAACGGGCGGCCCGGCCGGGCGGGAAGAGCAAAAGAGACGCCGCCGCGTGAGACCCTAGACGACCTGTCATTTACTACGTCCTTCATAGTAATGCTAAAGGACAAAGAGGAATGGATAAAAATATTGGTGAGCAACTCAATAAAGCATATGAAGCCTTTCGTCAGGCATGCATGGATAGAGATACTGCAGTGAAAGAATTACAGCAAAAGACTGAGAACTATGAGCAGAGAATACGTGAGCAACAGGAACAGCTGTCACTTCAACAAACTATTATTGACAAGCTAAAATCACAGTTACTGCTTATGAATTCCAGTCGAGACAGCAGTTATGCCTGTGTTCCTCCACTTGATGATGGTGAAACCAGGGAAAATAATCTGACTCTTGACCAGCCACATGACCAAGTCAAATCAGGAATACCAAAAGAAAAGCAATCAAAGGTCAGAAGACAAGATGTTTCTTCCCCTAAAAAAGAAACTTCATCAAGGAGTCCTGGCAGTCCTTTAGCCCATGAAAGAGATAATTTAGAGAAGACTTTTTGGGCTCTGAAAGAAGAATTTCATAGAATATGTATGCTAGCAAAAGCACAAAAGGACCACTTAAGCAAACTTAATATACCAGACATTGCAATTGAAACACAGTGCTCTGTACCTATACAATGTACAGATAAAACAGATAAACAAGAAGCGCTGTTTAAGCCTCAGGCTAAAGATGATATAAATAGAGGTTCATCGTGTATTACATCTGTCGCACCAAGAGGACTAGGTCGAGACGAGGAAGACACCTCTTTTGAATCACTTTCCAAATTCAATGTCAAGTTTCCACCTATGGACAGTGACTCAACTTTCTTACATAGCGCCACAGAGAAACCCAGCATCCTTGCCCCTGCCACATCTGAGGCAGTGTGCCCAAACAAATTTAATATGGAGCTCAGAGACAACCGAGGAAACATCGTTAAAACAGAAGAAACTTTATTTGAAATTCAGGGACTTGATCCCATAGCTTCAGCTATACAAAACCTTAAAACAACTGACAAACCAAGACCCTCAAATCATATAAACAATTGCATGAGGACAACTCTGGATAGAGCTTTGTGTTTGCCACCTGGAGACCATAATGCATTATATGTAAATACATTCCCACGTCAGGACCCATCTGGTGCACCTTTTCCCTCACTGGATTCCCCAGGAAAAGCTATCCGAGGACCACAGCGGCCTCTTTGGAGCCCCTTTCCTAATCAAGATAGTGACTTACTGGCACAAAGCGACTCCGACTCAGAGCTGCAAGTACCTCGAGTGTGTGAATTCTGTCAAGCAGTTTTCCCACCGTCCATTATGTCCAGGGGGGATTTCCTCCGGCACCTTAATTCACACTTCAATGGGGAGACGTAAGGCATCCTGAAGAACACAGATCCCAAGTGCTGTGGCATGATTTGGTATTTGTAATACTATAAACACTTGATCGGAATCTAACTTGAAGATCATTTATAGAAAGTAGTATTGTTATTTAAATTTTTCTAGACCTATTTTATAACTTTTATTACCCTTTAAAGATCATTTTGTAAAAAAAGGTAATACAATATAGTCTTGTTTACAATATCATAATTCAAAATTATGTATATGACTTACAGAGTTGTATAATCATGTTTGCTTCAAGTATCTAAGCTTATTTCTTGGATTTCTAATGAGACCTAATTTGATGATGACAAATGTTTATAGGGTTTCTGTTTTCATTCAAAAATTAGATTATGCAATCAGTAATGTTCTATATGAATAAATGTACAACAGAAAATAGATCAACAAATATGTAAGTACCAATTTGAAGATATTTGTTGTTCAATGATAACTATTTAAATACTCCTGGATTTTTAATAATATATATGGTTTCAATTTTTACTATATACCTACATGATGAAATGAATTAAATGTTAACTCCTAATGTGATCACTAGTGTGTTCTTTTGTTCCTTCAATAAATAAATAAATCGCATTTGGGGAGCAAAAAAAAAAAAAAAAAAAAAAAAAAAATACAGCCAGGGAGGCGTGTAAAAGGTGGGAAACAGTGCGGGATTTTGTGGAAAAGCCCTGCCCCAGTAGGGCTGCTGCAGTGGAACAGAGGGCCTGTTTAGTAACAATGCATTGTCACGTTTCCACAAGATCTTTAAAGGAAGGAAAAGCAAGTGGCATTGGATAGGTGCCCTGTTAAATCTGCAGGAAAAGAATAAGATTCCGTGGAGCCGGTAGACAGAAGTGATTCCACCAGCGACAGTGCAATTCTCCTTCACAGCGGCCTCCTCTCTGGTGTCACCCACACAGGCCAGGAAGCTCTTCGGGGTAAGAGCAGGCTACTTTGTTTTTCCTTATATTGTACATTTTCTATGTATTTTGTATTTCTGTATATTTATATTCTTTATTTTATTTTTTTACAGTACTATAACAATTTTTATGTGAATGTTTTGGTTTGTAGAACAAATCACCTGAGTTTCCATCATTCTTACATGAAAATTTGTTTGGATATACTAATGTTTTGAATTAAATGTATGTTTCTGGAATGAATTATTCCTATAAAACAAGGTTTTTCTGTATATAAATGTTAATATTTTTATTATTTATCTAAGATATTTTCTAATTATTCTTGTAATTTCTTCTTTTGCATATGTACTATTTAGCAGATTAATTTCCCTAAATATATTTCCTATGGAGCTTATTAATGATGATTTTATTTTTGTTATGCATATGATTTTAATTGCTGAATTTTAGCACAACCAATTTCATGGCTCATCTGTATGGCTCTATCTTTTGAATGTACTTCACATGCCTGAAACTTCTTGAGAGTTGTGTAGATCTACATTTTATGCACACAGTTTGATCGTGGTGGTTAGTAGTGATTCACCTATCTTCTGTATCTTTAAATTATTAATTATCTGACACATTTCTGGGGGGGAATTTCTGTGACTGGAATATCCACTGTCTTCCTTTCTGCCAGTTTATGTATTTTGAAACTGTCTTATGTTTTACTCATTTATTATGATGTATTGACTGCTTTATTACTACAAAATGGCCCACTTATTGGTGTCACCTCCTTTGTTATAATTATTTTATTCACTATGAAGAAAACCACTCCAGCCTTCTTAGGCTTACTGTTTGTTTGGCATGACTTCGAAAATTCAGTTAGATTTTATATTCGTGGTAACTGGCTTATAGGTATCGTATAACTGGTTCTTGCTTTTCTGCGTAAGCTGATCGCCCTACGCTTATAGCTGCTAATGTGTTCACACGCACTGCCTTAAGTGTCTCTTTGTGTTACTCGTTTTTGGTTTGCTCTGCCTTTTTCTCTATCGTGTCATTTGACATCTTTTCCCCTCTTTCATTATATTATAAACACTAAAGGCGTGTGACAGTGCTTCAAAGACGCGACGGCTTGCAAACAGGCAAAGACATCCCCAGCGGGGGACCACAGAAGACCTGTGGCTGGAGTACGCGGTGAGTACGCGACTGTTGGGTCGCTCCACTCTCACATAGTGGACCGTGGCGGACGTCTCAGAGAGAAGGCCTTCCGTTCACCACACAACGTGGTGGCTGTCAGGTGAGGAGCCTCGGGCTTTGTGCCGCACACAACACGGCTGGTCTCCACCTGCCTCCTTTATCACCTAGCGACTGTTTTAAAACCCAAAGGAGGAAAGTATCCCAGATCAGCTGGCATATGGGAACGCCTCTCAAAGTCATCTCCATGCATACAAAAGGGATGCTAAGGTAAAAAAAAAAAATATTATGAAGTCTGAGTAAAATTGTGAAACTTTCCCCAGACTTTAGAAAAAAGAATTCACTACGCCTGGCTTAGTGATTACACATCAACCACTAAGAGAGAAGACTTGCAAGCAGCAGAGTAAAACCTTTACCAATCTCTTCAGCCCATTCACAGTGGGCAACAATGCAAGAAAAAGTAATTAAGGAACCCAAAGTGAACTGGGACTTCTCAGGCCTTTGAATATCTAAGGCAGATATGCAGCGAGTGATGTGAGGCCAGAAGGAGGGTCATCACATTAATTAGAACACAAGGTCTGGCTCGACAATAAATAAAAGGGGCGCCAACATCCAGCCAGCGGGTTTGAGCAAAGAGCAACTTCCCGCCTTGAGGCGCGTTTCCGTGCAGCACAGCTCTCAGGCCCTTTCCCACTGCAGTTCTGCAGGCTTCTATCAGAAATATTCATAAAGTTCATTCAGACGTCTCTCTTCTGGGCACTGAAATACAGCAACTGCTATCCAGCTTGTGTGTGCTTCTGCTCCCTTAGATCAAACCATGACCAAATTTGTCCTTAGGATGCCAGGAGTGGCTCCCACAGAATAAATTAAAATGTCCGGCCATTTATGCTAAGTAAGCTGATCAAGTAACTGTCCGTTCTTTGAACAGAACCAGTTAATTCCAATCCAGACACCTATAGTGTGGTGCCTTGTGGAAAGAGTTATGTCACCAGCCAGCAGGATAAGAAACTTAATGAGCTCTGGAGGGCTACGGTTGGGCCCAAATAGCCAATTCATTCCATTTATTTTTCTTTAATCTTTAGTTGAATGTCATGGCCAACATTTTTAAAATATCAAAATATCAAAACATAGGAGGACGTGGGAATTCTGAAAATGTACCCCAGTCCCTTCCCTCTGAACAGGTTTGGGAGGATGACGGAGACACAAGCAGCAGTGAGCTGAGTCTCGAGGAGGCAGGCTTACCAAGTCCCTGCGCAGTGACCTGTGCGAGCCCCTGAAGCAGTGAACAGCCTGCGCTGCACATGGGTCGGTGCTCACATCCTCTAAGGTGCCTCAGTGCTGGGACAGTGTCTCAGTTACTGTTCTCTCGTTGCTGGGACAGATACCTGACACCCAAAATGAAGGAAGGAAAGGTTTATTTAGCTCACAGTCACTGGAGGGTTCAGTCCTCATTCAGCTGGTCCAGGCAGAGCAGCACATGGCAGAAAGCAGCCTTTCGTGGTGGCAGCAAAGAGCAAGAGCACAAAAGGAGGAGCAGCAGCAGCTCAAGCAGCCAGCCTCTCTCCCCTCCTTGCATCGTAATGCAGATTACCTGCCCCAGGGCGGGTGCAGCATCCGCACACGCAGCAATCAATCACAAACTCCTGTAGCCACCCCAAGACTGCTTGAGGCTCTGGGGGGACACTAGACACAAACCATAACTGAGAATACTCACAAGTTAAAGGAGAAGTTTATTCTGGCACACAGCTGGTTGCCATTTTAGTCTTGGATCAGCTGACTCCAAGGCAGGGTGGCGGGGCAGAGGAAAAGCAGTCCACGGCAGGGTAGGCAGGTAGCAGCGAGCCGTCAAGGCCTGAGGAGTCCTGCTGCCCCATGTGGAGCCAGTTGACTGCCACAGTGGGCCACATACTGTTTTTCTCTGGTGCAGTGGTTTTGTCCTGGCAGCCCTTCCTGGGGATGGCTGGAGGTAGAGGAGAAGGAGGATCTCACCGCAGCACAGTGGGCAGTGAAGTACTGTCCTAGGTAGCCATGTTCTTCAAGGAGTCTGTCTTTCTGTGGGTGTCTGTAGCCAGGCAAGATGCAATCTCAGACTCTAATACTCTCAGGTCTCTCCTGGGCCCGTGTACACCTCAGCCACCCCAGCTTACAGAGACTGTGTCCGCATGGGCAAAAGTGGTCTCATCTCCAGAGGCTAGTGACCGAGTTCCCTGGCTCCTCCTCCCACTTCCGGTCTCTGTTGGCTCTTGCTGCTAGATGAGAGATCTGTCCTCCTCAGCAAATCGGCAGTGCCTCAGGGGACACAAGTGGAATGTGTGTGGTGGTTGATTTCCATGGGGTACATTTTGATCAGCGAGAGAAAGATGATAGGAGGAGGCCGCAGATAAATTACCCTTCTTTCCTCTCTCTCGCAAGGCTTGGTCTTCCTGTAACATTTCTCGGGAAGTGTCCCTTGAGCCCCTGTGAGTGACAGTTCTGTGAATGATTACCGGGCGGGCTTGTGACAGGTCCCACTGTTTCCTTCCCCGCTGCTCTCATTTCTCTTGTCCTCACTCTTCATGTCTGGGTTTGGTTCTCCAGATGAAACATTTAGTTTTAGCTTTGCTCAAGCTCCCATTTCGGATGCACTGGGTGTTGGGCTGTGGGGGCCACACAGTTAATTTTCCACACTGTGCAAACAGGGACAGTGGCCAAGGGCTGGGGGTCACTCCAGGTGAGCAGTGGACGCTTTGCCACCCATTTCTCCTGTAGTCATCAGGGGTGGCAGGCATTGGGTGAACAAGCATCACCAATATTTGTAAGTGTGCAAGCAGTATTTCGAGGGCTTAAAGGCATTGTGGAAGCGAAATACCAGAATTGTGTCAGTTCACTGCCAGGTCTAAAATCCAGAGAGGTTTGTGTCACATTTGAAGGAGATTGTTATACCCTGGAGTCCCAGGGTGTTCTGCATGAACGTCAGAACCAACAGCTCACTACACGCCTAGAAGTTCTGGAGAAGAAACTAAATACACAAGTTTCCAAGCCTCTGGCGTGAACGTCAGGTTCTTCAGTGAGACCTCTGGCCTGTAACTTGGTGCGTGTTGAGGTGCGAAGCCTACCTCCTCCAGTCCTCTTGTTGATCCATTGAACTGCCAGAGAGATGCAGCCTTGCCCTTCCCATAGACGCTAGTGAGAGGACATGACGTAGAGCAGCAGTGGCCACGTGGTGGGACACTGCGGTGTGGCTGGGCTCTCCAGTGGTACTGGTGATAATAGGATGAGAGACGGGGGCAAGGCTGCCCACTGGGGCAGTACTCTGCCACAGGGACTGCGAAGTCGCCTCAGTCTGCAAGGGCCTAGGGGTGGCCTAGAGATTGTATGGGTTTTGTTCCCACGTGGCTGGCTGGCTGACGAAAGTGCTGCTCTCCTCTTGCTTTCCGAAAAAGATCAAGAGCCACAGAGCAGATGATTGAAGTTGGTCTCAGCAGTACAAAACCATGACCTCAACTCTGTTTACCAGTCAGTGTCCAGCCAGTGTCAACCCCCTGGCATGGAGACATTTAAAGGGAAGTCACAGGTGTGTCCCCTTCAGAAAGACTCTGGCTTGCTCCCTCTAGACTTTTCCTCTGATCCCTCCATGACAGGGACTGCAGCCGCCTGCCTGGGAATCTGCACAGTGGGCAGGAGGCGTGATGGGATTTTGAGGACTCCTACATATGGGCCAGGGCTGCAGCTGAGGTCGGGAGGTGCAGCGCCATCATCATCAGGCAGAGTGGGAAGCCCGGGAACTGAAAAAGCAGTGCAACTTCCGACTGCAGAGTGCACACAGCAGTGCTGTGGACCTGCCTTGGGATTTGTCTGCATGCAGTGCAACACTGAAGGCTAAAGTGGCAACTGGAAGAGCATTTACCTTGGCTCCTGCACTAGTGGAGGGAAAGATGCCAAAGCAAGGGCATGCAGGGGAACCTCTGTCCCCAGGAACCGGAAGCAGAGTGATACCATGTTCTCAAGGGAAAGAGGAGATGAGGGCTGACCTCTCATTTTTGAAGGACTGAGTCTATTTCATCCCAGTGGCTTCCATGCTATTTGGCCTTTGCACAATGGACAGGCAACAGGGGAGGTAGAGGTGGACTGCACAACACTGAAGCAGGCGACACTGCAGATCTTAGTGGCCATGCTGATGCCAGATGAGGTCATTTGACTGAGCAGCTTCCAAGCACAGCAGGCGGCTCTTGACTGGGTTATGTGTCCTCCCTGAGACCTCTCTGTGGGGATGGTGTGTGGGTATTTGTCTTCACAGGGTAGAGCACGTACTGCCCCTGACAGTCAATTTCCAGAACCACTAATTGCCTTGATACCATGCAGAACATCTTTCTGGGCCACTGTGTTGGTGATGTCATCCCAATCCGATCCTGTGAGCAGCAGCTCCTGTCTTAGCTTAGACAGTCACAGCAAAGCACCACAGACCAAGTGGCTTCAACAACAAAACAATCTTTTCCTCCTCTGAAGACCACAGGCTCCAAATCAAAGCAGTAGCAGACTCAACCATTGCTGCAGGCTCTGTCTTACTCCTCTTTTTTTTTTAAGCTGCAATAATAAAAACACCAGAAATGGTGTGGCTCATAAACAGCAGAAATGGTTTCAGGCTGCTCTAGGACCTGGGAAGTGCAAGGATGATTGATGGTGATGAAATCTGCTTCCAGGTTCACGGAGGCTGAAGTTCTGGTGCATCCTTCTGTGGTGGCAGGACATGTGGCTGCACCACAGAAGGATGGTGGCTTTTTTCTAAGGAATTGGCCTCACACAGGAGGCTCTGCGTTTAGGACTGAATCAGCTCAATTCCTGCAGCTTTTGGTGCCATCACTGAGATTTCAACAAGTGAGTTTTGGGGGGCACAGATATCCAGTAGGTAGGACTCTTCCTGGCTTAGGTATGTCTTCTTGCTGTGACCCCTTACTTTGTTTTCTTGCTTGCGAGGGCACTGATCCCAACAAGCTGCATCCACATGCATGGCGCTCCAAGGTACCCCCTAATAGCACCTTCATGTGGGGGACCATGGCTGCAGGCTGTGAATTCAGTAGGGGACAAGCGCATTTAGTTCAAACAAGTACCACACAGGCCCTGCTAAGAAGTGGGTTGTCCAACAGTGGAAGATAAACCTTGTGAACATTCAGACCCTGATTGCATGGGGGAGCTTTGGGGGCCAGCACACTCCCTAATGGATGAACTCTCACTTCACTCAGTGCTTGAGGCTCAGAAGCAGGTACTATGCTTTTATAAAGCTCAATACATTTCAGGTACCATGTCTGTTGCCTTTGGGAACACAGATTCCCCAATGGCTCCTGGGTTCCAGGGCCTGGAGCAAGGAGGACTCTGACACACACATGCGTGGCTCGGTGGGCTGCTTGGGGCTTGCTCTTTGAGTTGCACAGAGCTTCCAAGAGAATCTCCATGAATCTGGGCAGGGGCCGTAGCAGGGCCCCAGAGCTTGGGAGCAAGTCCGTGCCACCTGAAACTGCTTCCCAGGGAGCAGCAGCTTCTTCAGTACTTGGCACCAGCATAGACTGCGGCAAAAGATGCCATGCAGTGTCGCGACCCTGGCAGGCTTGCTGCTGGCTCCAGAGAACCCAAGGAGGGTGGCTGTGGCAGGGAGCGATCTGCAGGACTGGACTCGGGCAGATCGGGAGAGAGAACATTCCCACTGTCCATCTCCTTCCATTCTCATCCCTCACTTAGAGCTGTGGGGCCCCATGTCTCACTGGGAGGGAGGACGGGGCCTGGGCCTGGAGTGCAGCCATGGACATGATACCACCTATATTTCCTGAGCCTCTGTGACAAAATACACAGCCAGGGTGACTTCAAACAACCCGGACTTACTCTCTCACACACGGGAGGCTGCATGTTTGAAATCACAGGGTCAGCCCGGCCCTGCCCACCTGAAGCATCTCCATCGTTCCTCAGCTCTTCCAGCCTCTTTGCCTGCCACCCATGCCCCCTTTGGCTAGCAAGTGCATCATCGCTCCAGTGCCAGCATATATCCTCAATGACTGTCTTCTTCTGAGTTTCTATGTTATCTCCTGGCATGCATATCTGAATTTCTGCTTCCCATATGGACAGTGTTCTGAGATTAACTCCCCACCCCAACCTCTTTCTAACTTGATCACAGCTGGAAAGACCCAGTTACCTCACAAGTAAGAGGGTATAGCACCTCATATGTGTTTTGGAAGCTTGCCATTCAACTGGCAGCAGCTAGTACCTAAGATACTGTGGGCACTGTATGGCCTGAAGTTAGGAGGGATCTTCCCATGTGATGGTAAAGGAGAACGATTCCAGTGGGTAGAGCTCTGAGCAGTCCCTTTGCTCACCTCTTTCTGCAGGGAGATGGTGATACGATGTACAAACACGCACAGCCCGTCTTCCTATCATATGTCGCAGCACCTACAGGGGGTTGTTTCCAGTACACTCTGGATATCAAAATCTGTGAATGCTCAACTCCCTCCAATACAAGTGGTGTAGTATTTGTACCTAACCTGCGTATGGATCATCCTACAGTTTGCATCATCTCTCAATTACCTATACACCTAATTAAATCCCTGTGCCAGGTGAGTAGCTGTTATTCTGTGCTGGCTAGTGAATAATGACAAGGAAAGTCTGTGTGTGCTCAGCACAGATGCAATTTGTTTTTCCACATATTTCAGACCTGTGGTCAGCTGGCACCATGGTTTGGGCGCTACAGAGCTCCAACCGTGCCGTCCCCACAGCCAAGGGCAGGAGCAGAGCCTGGCTGGCATACTGGTAGCAGAATGTTCTAAGTAAGAGACACATGCATGACTCTTGGGGGACGGAACGGCATGCACCAACATTCTGTGCCAGCCGGCTGCTCTCCGCAGCTGCTCCAAGGCAAGCATACTGCGCCAGGAGCGGTGCCTTCCTAAGAGGCAGCAACATGGGCTTTTGCTGTCTCCTCGAAGGAGCAGCTAAGGATTAGTGTCTGTCTTCTCCTTTTTAATTTCTAATAACTTTTTGACAATTTTGCATGCTTATATCTGGTAATCTAAACAACAAATTTGATGACAACATTATGCAGTATAAGAACCATTGCTGAATTCATATTGTTTTTATTTAGTGAAATTCTATATCATTTCTATTTTTTTTATTTTACTACTTCGTATTTTCTTTAAAAATTTTCACAAGACTCTTCTCATGTGTGCACAGGCACCAGAAATCTTAGCGTGTCAGTGTCAGCCACGCTCTCCTCCCACAGACGTGTCAGTGATGGCAGTGTTTCTTCATGGCCATTATGGTCCTTCCCAAATATAAATAAAGAAATAAAGAAATCAATAATGAATATAATGTGAAACTCACTTTGGATAAAAGTATAATTCTGGAATAAATAATTGTGGAGAGCCACAAAAAATGAGCCTGGTTTCTCTCCTAACTATACAGGTCAACAATAATACTGCCTGTGCTTCTAGGGCAAAAGCCAAGACTAACACTGGGCACAGTGGGCTTGACTCCATTCCCATAGAGCTTCCAGGCTCATAGGAGCAGTTAAATGACCAACCCATACCATACCTCCCTAAGTGGAGTGGCCTTATTTTTTATCAGAAATCTTGCGTACCTCAGATACTGACTGCTTTCACTGCTGACAGAGTACTTGGAGGAACCACCTGTGTAGTGCCTTAGAAATCCTCCTCAGTGTCCCACTCAGAGTGCCCTTGCCTCAGACCACCAGACTGCTGTCAAGGCCACAAAGACATCAACCTGTTTTGTGGCCATAGATTCCACCATTCCTACTGGGAACTACTGGCCTAGGACACACAGCCACAGGTCCACTCAGGAGCAGCGCCTTGTGGAAGGGAGGGCGGTCCATTGAGGTCTGAGTGGGAACAGGCAGGGGCCATTGCCGAATGTGGTCACATCCTTGGTTGGGATGTACAGTTCTAGGAACTGGCCCTTCTATTTTCACTCCTCACAGTCCATGTTAGGCTTTGTGCTTCCTGAAGCTCTTTGCGGTTAACCTCAGGTTCTTTTGGTCTGAGCATCTTTTTTAAAAATTAATTTTATTGAGAATCAAATAGCAATTAGACAGTTTCAGAACAGGTTAGTAGGATAGTTACAATAATTACTACATTGCATATTGTTTCTTCATAGTAGTTATTCATAGTAAAAGATGCAGACAGGGTATCCTGTCCAAACACTATTAGTACAAATCTTTCTTCTCATTGAATTAAGAGAAAGTAGTTGTATATCTATTCTAGCTATGAGCGTCTTGATCCTTGAAGGGAAAATGCTTCCTCGGGAAATTGCACTCAGTGACAAACAACCACTAGTTTGGAATCTTATTTCACTGCAAGAACTTGAAGGGAGAAAGAAAGGGTTTCCACTTCTGGGTAAAATTCCTTGATGGAGAGCTGGAGGCGCCGTTCCCCTCTCCATGGTGCTGAAGGTGTTGGGCAGACTGAGGCTAGAGCGAGGCTGACTTTTGAGAACAACACGTGTCGATGTGTAAGAGCTTGGGGCAGGAGTGATCTAGTGACTCATTTTGCCCACTTCCCCATGCAGTGAACTATGTAAGGTGCCAATATGTTTGACAGTCATGCCCAAGGTCTGTGATGGTGCTGAACACTTAGCAGCGTTTCATTATTTTCTGTGAAACAGAGGATGACTGAATCCTGCACCAGGCTGCACCTATGTACGCCCTTCCCCCCCT
>NW_004524731.1:1926717-1978359 GCF_000260255.1 Octodon degus
CCGCCTCTCTCTCTCATGGAATTGGCTGTCCTGAACTCTCCCGGCTCCTCATCTGAAACCACCTCCAGCCCTCCCAGGACTCACTCATGAATCCAGCTTCTTGAGGTGAGGACAACTCTCCTAAATCCTGGTTGATCTCGTCTTTACCTAACAATGTAGCTCTCTTTTGCACTCAGTAGAATCTTAATGAAATTACGCCCCAAAGGCCTTGTCCTGTTCATCACAGCAATGAATTAATCTGTGCTGGAAGGCAAAACGGTGTTTCTGAGCGGAATTCTGGGGTGAATGTTTTCCCCTATTAACTGAATGTGTAAATATTTGAGAAGCATCACACAGCCTCCTTCCAAAACAGCCTCCTCCTCCTACCTGCTTTGGTGCATCTGTCCTTTGCACTCTACTGTTAGACTCTTGCCTTGGGCTCAGATTTTGCCTTGCATAGCAGGAGGGTAGAGAACGTGTTTGCACTGACTGAATAAGAATGATGCCTGAAATACCCCTTTACAGCTTTTCTTTCCCTCTTCTCTAGGACTATAGTGACTGCCAACAGGAAGCAGAAGAATATTTAAGCCAATCTCAATAAAGAGCCTTTGTCTATTTCACCAGATCCTTAGGTGCTTGGGCTTAATTCTGGGTAAATTTTAGCTAATTGCCTAATTGTCATGTATTAGCCCCTTGGGGTCAGTCAGTCCAAATCATGAAGAGGGGTGTGTGTGTGTGTGTGTGTGTGTGTGTACATGCGTGTTAAAGATTCTTTGGTGTGTACCCAAAGGTGGCTATGCTAGACTCTGGGGCATGAGCTGTCATGCTCCCTGCCCTTGGGAGGCTTTGTCCTTGCCTGTGGAAGATGGAAAAAGACACTTTAAAAGTGATAAGTGAACATCAGGGTGTGAAATGCTGTGATGTCCACAACTTGAAGAGGAAGCTCGTTTTGGACTCTGAGTTTCAGGGTTTCAAGTCCATGGCCAACAGGCTTTCTGGCAGGAGCTCCGTGGCAGAAGGGTGAGGCAGGGTACAGCTGAGCACTTCGTGGTGTCTAGGAAGCAAAGAGCAGGAGAAAAGTGCCAGCAGGAGACGCGCCTCCCCAGGGTAGCCCAGCACTCCTCCTCCAGCTGCCCGGGCTGGCAGCGCTTTGGCTACGAACACTCGTGCATTGGTCTGCCGACAATGAGAGTCCAGTCCCGATCCAGCCACTGCTCGAAGTGTCTCTCGATCTAACAAAGGGGACCACATTAACTGGGACGCCCACCCATCATCCCCACCTTACGAAGCCAAATGCATCTTATTTAAAATGGGTCCTGCAATTGCATAGTCAGTCTGAAATGGTAAATGGAAGCACCTAACTTAGCTCACAACCTTCCAACTACTTTTCATTTCACTCTGAGTACAGGGAACAACTCCTGTAGAGCCCATGAGCCTTCAGTGACAAGGTCCTTCTGTCCTCCTGCACCGCTTTGCCAGGAATGCTTCCTGGCTCCTTTGGCTTTGGCCACACTGGCCCCTTACCATTCCGTGACTAGAGAGCCCTCACTCATCTCTCCTGGGCACCTCTTACTCTCACCTTTCCTTACTCACACCAGAGTACTCAAGGTAGCCCTGCACCCTCTCCTCTAGGTCTCTGATCACTTGTGACATTTGACAGCTCCTTCTAGAATGGCCACCTTGTCTTGTACCTGCTCATTCATTTGGCCCCACAGTACTGCTTCACCATAGAACTCCTCACCGATGTCCCTGATATCTTTGCGTTGGCTTTCTGCTCCTGTTTGCTAGCAAGCAGACACATCCCTCCAGGGTCTTTGAACCACTTTGTGCTCCACTGCTCTCTCCCTACTTAGAACAGTGTCCACGCAGCTCATAGTCAGAGCTCTGCAAACATTTAACAAACAGATCATGGGTAGTGTTCAAGGTGTTTTGCTCCTTTATCCCCACCTTTGATTGCAGATTGGTTTGTGTTCCTGCATGTCTAAGTATTTTTTCCCTCTCTTTCTATTTCCAGGGCCTCCAGGCAGGTGCTAGGCCTCTGCAGCACTTAGGGGTCCCATGGAGACAGAGAAAGAGGGTAATTATCTGCCTGGTGCATAGGAGATGATCATTCAGATGTCCTAGTCAAAAAGAGAATGAGCAGGCTGTACAAAACCCTGGAGCACATTAGCATGCTGCTCAGCACAGTTTGTTTCTCCAGAGCTCAGTGAAAGGAATTACTTTTGGGGGGAAGAGCACAGTTTATTAAATGAGTTTCCCCACCCATCGACAGTGCCGATGTAGTCAGGGTTCACTAAGCACCTCCCCTGGGTGGGAGACCGTGAGGGAAGTGTGGGGAAGTCACAGGCAACCTTCGGCCCTTGAGGAGCTGAAAGTCTCAGCTGCTACTTGGCCAGGCAGGTGGTCGTGATGAAAATGGGAAGAGATGAAAAGTACAATTGGCAGCAACAGAACCTGTACAGTTTTGATTTTCTCCAAGTGCACAAATCTCTTGTCCATTATCTGCTGACACGTAATATTCTTTGCTGACAATGTCATAGCTAGCCACCGAGACCAACTGTAATGGTGCCATTTCCAAGGAGAATGGCCCACTCTCAAAGCACTTGTGGTTGTCTTCGGCCATACTTGATCGCAATGTATGGTCTGTGTGCACGTATCCTCCCTGATACGTGCAACTGAAAACGCTTGCAGCACAGGCTGTGTCTCCATCTTCCATTTGATTCTGCCATAGTTATTGCAATGCTAGATTTTGCACTGAAAAGACTACAGAAGCAGCTGGGAATATAGACTCACCCAGGGGTCAGGTAGACACCCAAACATCTACACAGGCATCCACACACCTAGAGGGGCACCAGGGTGTGTACTGGGGCATCCGTATGTCTAGAGAGCACCCACATGCCTCCAGAGGAACCAAGAGTTCTGGAGAGGCACCCAGGTACCAGTAGGTTTATGGACTCTCTGGGTGATGCTATTTTTGTGCAGTGTCTGAGAATATTTAGGGTCCCTTGTTTTAGAAATCTTGCTATTTACATCACAGGAGCCTCCACTTTGAATGGAGTCCTTCCCCAGAATCCATCTATGGAGCGTTCTCTGAAAGAGCATTGTTTTGTTACCTTAGTCCTCGGGGTAGGGAATCCAGAGTTTGTGATTCCAGGTGTGTCACTTCCATCCTTCTGCTTCACAATCCTTAGCAGATGGATTTTTTCCCCCAGAGTCAGAGGAGAAATATTGCTTTTCCAAACAAGACTTCTGCATTCCAAGTAGGAGGAAACCAAGGCAAAGATTTTGTCTCTAGGCTTTAAATTTTATTCAAGGAAGGAAAACTTCTCAGCAGGTTTCTCATTGGATCTCATGGCTCTTCAGAGATAATGTTTTTTAGCTTTCAATCTCTTGAAACAGGGAAAGTTAGGGTGGTGGATGGCAAAGTGGTGTCAGGCAGCTGCACGTGTGGGACCTGCTAGGGTACAAGCCCATCCCTGAAGCCCTCAGGAATGCCCAGTGCAAGTTCAGCAACAGCCTCAACAGCTGGAAGAAAGGAAACGTGCGTGCTTGTGGTGTGGTTTCTCTCAGCAAGATTTGCTCTAGCTCTTGTCAAATTGTGTCTTAATCCTACATGAATTCAACATTTACAGTGAAAAATTTATAAAAACAGACTATCTTACTGAAAAAAGTACTATTTATTTGGTGTTAGTGGACAGATAATATTAAATGGAAGATCTGATTTTTCACAAGTTAAATTAGAACCTAGTGTAGTATTGGCTTCTGAAGTAGCTTTGCATGTATTGAATTCTCCCAGCCACCAAGCCCCGTGTTTTCTGGGTCACCTCTTTCTTGTTTTAATCTCACAACAGCAGCTGGTTCCCTGTGGGTTCAGCCTGGGTCAGTGAAACTGAGCAGCCCTTTGCTTGCTCCTCCCCCGCAGCACACACTTCGCTCCTGCCCTGGAACTTCACCCTCCATTAGTCTTCATTCCCATGTGATTGCCTGTATTCATTTATGTACAACCTGGAAGTTAGGCATTAGTGCATGGTAACACTAACCTTTGATCAAGAAGAGGTGGAGGTCAGTGTATAAATGCTCACTCCTTTCTTCCCTTCCATTATGTCATGAGATGCATTTAGGTAAGTCTTCCATGGTGCACCTCTACAGTTTAAGCAATCAGCCACCTCTCTGCAGTTAGCTAAGTAACATGCTTTGCATTTGCATTTGCATTTCCTTCCTTGTAACTTCCTTGACTTTGTCTCTTGTGGGAAGCAGCTAAGCTCGAGATCAATCCCACACGTGGGGCTAGAGCAAGGACAGCCCCAAGAACACAGGGTGCCCTGGGTAAGCCAGGCAAACAAGTTATTAGGCAGAGGATGACTTTGGCCTGCCCAGTGTATAACTAGACGCACTGCAGCTGTTGCAGTTCCATTCTCCCTTCAGGACAGGGGGCTTCACGTGACCTCAATTTTCTTCCTGCTGACTCTTGTCTGCCTTTCTTCATCCTCCACCATTCACCCCATGGGAATTTCAAAAGCTGCACGGGCATGGCATTTTGGTGCCTGAACAGGGACCTGAGGTATGAAGAAACTCATCAGACAGCAGGTGAGAGCACTCCTCAGTGTGCCTGTGCAAACAGAATAGGCTCAGGGGAACCAAAGGGCAAAACAGGCTCACAAAAGGCATACAGTGAGAGATGTATCGACATCAATATTGATCCCACTGATATCATCAATATTGATTCCATCATTGGGTGGAAAACATGAACCAAACAGGTCCCCAAGTAAAACATGCATGTAGAAATGCTTGCCATATGATTGATTCCAGTACTTACCTGTTCTTTTTGGACTTTGGTCAAGGAGTATGTCTATGATTGGACATCTGTTGAGACTACAATAGTAGATTTGGCTTGAGCACTATCTTAAAGCTAAGCACTGAGCATGAGAAGGATAGTGGAGCGACAGCCCTCCGCCCCAAGGGAGCTTGAGTACTCTGGCTTTGATCACTCAGAAGGAAGGAGAAAATGAAGGAAAGAAGACATTTTTCTACTAGGGAAGGGTTTCACTTCAACTTCCATTTCACAGATGCCTGAAGTAAAACTGACAGCCTTAACTGCACTATAACTGGCTAATTCTACTTTCTCAGTCCAGAAAAATTTTGCTATGTCTCTGGTTGAGAATTCTACCCTTCATAGAATAGAATCATTCATTCTCTTTCTCTTGCAGTTGGTTCTGCAAGAAGCCAAGGGGATGGGAGAATCCCTGCAGGATTTTCACATGTCTACCTGCTGCTGAAGACCAAGATCTCACTAATCCAGGAAGACTCATATGACTTCATGAAGACCTTGGAAGAACTAAAACAACTGCCGCCTATGGCCCCACAGCTCCTTTCACCCTGGATGTTATAGAGCTTATAGGATGGCAGGCTGTGGCTCCTAATGATCAGAAAGGAAAAGCTAAAACGTGTTTAGGTTTGGTGGGTTATTTATTGTAGAAGCAAATTTGTTTTTTTTTTTATTTCTATGGGATCAGGCTGTTTGCAATGTCACCCATATTTCTCTTACAACAGAAATTCCCTGTAACCCTTGAGGTCAGAATTGTTGAATGTGCTCACCACATGCTTGAAATTAAACTACAAAACCAAAACAGGAATCCCTCCATACAAAATTCTTATCTCATAATTGACTTCATGTGGCATTATATACTATTAATTTTTAAAATTCTCTGAAGATGGGACTATATCACCAGAAAGACAATTCAACCAGGTAAAGGAAAAGAAGTTAGGAAGGGTCCTCCCTTCATACTGGATCTTTGTACTAGATCTTCATACTGGACAATGAAAGGGACCCAATGCAGTGCTCATTTGAAGCCATGGGTATGCTTGTGTCTTTCCAGAGAGTACTGAGTGGCTTAGCTGGGTGACAGTGGGTGCTATCCAACTGTGTTATGTACCCACACCTTTAGAAGGAGGTGGTTCTACCTTCCAAGAAGCTGATGCTCAGTCCTGTGGCAGTGACAACTTGGAGACCAAGCCACAGCAGATAGGCCAGGACATGGCTAGACCTGACTTAGGGACATTTGAAGAAATTGACTCAGGATGCCCAGAAATTAAAAGAATTAAAGGTCTGAGTAGGTGATAAAGTGTATGAAGATAGATCAGCTGGAGTCCACAAGAAAGGAGGGACATAAAATTGCAAGTATTCTTAAGACAAAATAAAATACAAAGATATTTATTTTAGGTAAAATATTTTGTTTCTTCAAATTTTTCTTGTGAAAGATCTCTGCAAATTGACCTATAAAAATTCTGCCTAGTCTATTTATAATTATAAAATTCTGAAATTATTAAGTTATTATAATTTGGATAAAACTATATTTGAGTGCACTTTGATTTTGTGAGTACATCGTTTGCACATCTATTTGTTTCTCTGGTTGTCCAATCTATAAATAGCTGTTTTTATTTGAGCTCAATATTTTTTCTTTCTTTTTGCATTTTTTTAATTTTTGAAGCATGTGTTCATAATTTAATTTTGCTTGTAGATTTAGAAAGCATGCTTTTGCCTGGGTTTCCAGCTGGACAAAATGATTTTAAAATTGGTTTTCTTATAAGTCATCAGAAATCTGTTAAGGAAACTAAATAGGGACTTTTCAGGTTTGAGGTTTATTGGTCAGGGCTCCCTTTGGTGAATAAAGGAGAAACTACCTGGGAAAAATAACGTCCCAGTTTTTTTCATTAATAAGAAGCCCCATTGATCTCCATAACATTATGAAGGATACCTTAATATATATTGCTCAAAATATATTGTGATATGTTTACATTGGTCATCATTAAAACGTCAAGTTTTCTAGATATAAAACAGTAAAGTTTTCTGATTTAAGGATACTGTGGTATAAAACAAAATTAACAAAGGAATATTTTCTTATGGTTATGACGATTGATATTAATTTCATGCTGTATTAAATATATTCATATCTTCTGAATATACAGATCTTCCAAAATGTAAAGCTGGGATTGCTTATGGTGAGAGACCTTTTCTTTCAGATTCAGACACTGGCCTCTTTCCCTTGGGCTTCAGCTACTTGTGAGAGAAGGTTCATGTCAAACCAACATGAGGTTGCTAGTCAATACTATTTTTAATGAAAACAGTGCTATTTATGCTCTGTATGTGCCCCTACATTTAATAAGCTCAGAAAATATCACATACTTTGCTGACATCCCATTAAAGGGCAACAAATTACCTGAGAGCTTCTCATGTACTAGATAGAGATGATTTACTAAAAAGGCTATTCTCTGTCTAAATGGAAATTTAAGTCTATTATAAAATAGCATGATTGGCGTGCTAAAATATTGTGTATAGTTTCTGATCTCAGTTTTTCTGTATAAAACTGTACAGCATGCTTCTATTAACATTTTCCAGGGATTTGACTGCTTGAACTTTTGTTGTTGCCAGGAAATAGTTGTTCTAGCTTGCATTTCAAGGTGTATAATACTATAATAAAATTATAACATTAGGATCACTGCTTCCCTTAAAATGTGATGTCATTCACATTCTCTTCTAGATATTCAACAACTGAGACTCAGGGAACAGTCATTATTTGGGCTCAGGCCCTCTGAGGTCAGTAAGGACCCAGAATTTCTACTGTCACGTTCTATAACTCAACCTCCTGACCCAGGAGATGGCTGAACTGCAGAGGAAGAGGTCAGTGGTGTACAGCGTGCTGTAGTTGTTGATACATTGTGCCAACTTGAGAAGTTCAGAAGTTTCATGAAGTGACTCAGCAGGGAGCCAGCGTTCATACTTTGCAAAGATCCCCATCCTGTGCAAGAGGAGAACATGGACATTGTGTGAGTCTTACAACCTAAGCCCCAGAGTAGGAGGGGAGAGAAGCTTGCTAGAGGCCGCAGCTGCTCCCCTTCCCTTTGCACTTCACTGTTTTCTGCTGCCATGAACTGCTGCCCTCTTCCATGTGCCACTCTGCCTGGGAGCCAGCTGGGTGTGGACTGAAACCTCCACAAACTATGAGCTAAATAAACCTTTGCTTCCTTAATATTGGGTGTTGGGTATTTTTTCCCAGCAAGGAGTAAAAAGTAACCAAGGCATGTGTCTAAGGAGCGTCAACAGAACGGCAAAGCCCCCAAGCTTTCACAGAGGCCAATTTGGTCAAGCAAGGGCTGTGATTCATCCAGATGGCTGACTCTGTGACAGGAGAACTGAGATGTGTTCTGCATGGTTCCAAGGAAAATCCTGAGGGGACCTAACTGACCTTGACAGACAGCGAGAAATTAGTTTTGATTAACACAGGTCTCCCTTTAAATTGGTCTTGAACGTTCAGCCAAAAAGTATTAGCATAATATGTGTAAAGCATTAGCATGTAGCATTGTGGTTCTGAAAGAGGCTAAAATCACTGATTCCTTCTAATATTTTCCAGCTACACTGGTAACTCACTACTATTATGGGACACATGGAGTTAAACTGCTGAATGCACAGGCCTGAAATCCTTGGACTGGGAATCTTCACTCTAAGCAAGTAAGTTCACTGAGAATGGAATGGGTTTGAGAAGGAGAAAGACTTCACCTGAGAAAGCCTGCGTGGAGACACCAGGGAAGAGTGGAGAAGTAGTGTTCCACAAAAGGTCTTCTGCAGAGTCCCTCCAACATAGCTCTTCCAACTCCAATGGAACACCCATTGCTAAGGGGATGGTGGGGTACAGCTGAGCTGGAGACCAATCACACATGTAGTGCTAGAGCAAGGTTATCCCTGAGAACACAGAACACCAAAGGACACCAGGTGCACAAGTTGTTAGGTGGAGGTGTGTTATGGTTTGTGTCTAGTTGTTCCTCCAAAACCTCATGTAGGTTATGGGACAGAAACAGTTGGAGGAGCTGCAAATGGCCTGAGGAGCAGGGCCAGAGGACCAGGGCAGAGCTTGAGGGGTGGGACCAGAGGACTAGTGTGGGGCTTGAGGGGCGGGGCCAGAGAGGCACGAACCATTAAACTGACAGCACATGCTGCCCCTCCCCCCAGGCCTGGTGACCTCTCTTGGAGGTATGGAGTGGATCATCCTGGACATGATGGCACCTCAGCCTCTCTTCCAGACCCTGTAGCATGGGACAGCAGTGTCTCGAGGTCTTTCTCTGTAACTCAGGCTGCTTTAAACTGTGAAACCTCCAGCAATTGTGAGCTAAATAAACCTTTCCTTCCCTAAGCTTGAGTGTCAGGTATTTGTCCCAGTAATGAGAGAAGAGTAACTAAGACAGAATTTGGTACCAGGAGTGGAGTCATTGCTGTGATTAAACCTGACCATGTGGATTACAAGCTGTTGGAAATGGCTTATGGGAAGAGATAGGAAAGCTTTGCAGATGTCACCTAGAAGGAAAGCACTGGAAGAGCCTTGGCTGTTCTGTAGGGAAGATTCTGGTCAGGGCTCCGACCAGAAGACTAATAGAAATCCTGCCTGTAAAGACCAGGCTGGGGAAGTTTCTGCTGGGCAGAAGAACTGCATTGGTTGTTGGACTCCAGATCATTTGTGTTTTGGCTTGGCAGAAAGTTTGTTTGATTTTTGCCCTTGCCCAGAGACTTTGCCTGAGACTGAGATTAAACACGGAGGACTGATTAATCTTTCAAAGGAAATCTCAAAGCACACAAGTATTGGGGCAGTGGCATGGTTATTGTTGGGGGCTCTTAGTAAGATTGATGTTGAGAATGAAGAGCAAAGAGCCCAGCAGAATGATCTAAAATGTTGTGAGTTTGGCCAGAAAGGAAGCACCAGGAAGGCTGTGGACTGCAAGGATAGAGCGGAGATCTCTATTGCTCAGGAGGACGAGAATGGAAAGAATAGCCTGAGGGCATCACAGGAGGTGACAGGTCTCCATCCTTTGCATCCTGAGAACCCCAAGCATAAGGGCCTTTGCTTTGAGGAGGAATCTGCAGAGCCTCATGCTCCAGAATGGAGGCAGCAGCCACACCAGGTTTCAGAAAGGCACAGCCATAGAGAATTTGTTCCTTGGAATCAGAGTCAGGATGCTCAGCAATCCAGGCACCTGACCCCTGCAGCCAAGAAAGAGAAAAGCCTGGCTACCGCTCAAGCTGACAGCAGAACTTGGCATCATCCATGGGGTGCTGATATTAGGTACATGCAGAATGCAGGAGTTCTGAGGTTACGAAGGTTTCCACATTGATTTCAGAAGAAGGCCTGGGAGGCCAGGCAGTGTGCCCCTGAGAGGGCAGTGTGTGAAACTGTGAGTGAGAAGCCTATTCAGTGGAAACCTCAGAAATTTGGAAAAGTCAGAAATGTGGATCATCTAAGGAAAACTGCAAAGAGGGAGCACAGCCTGCCTAAGAGAGACGCCCTGGGAGCTACACCCATCAGAAGTGCCATAAGGGAAGAACCACATGTGCTCTCACACTTTGCCGCAGATTGCTTTGGGTGTTCTGTCTAGGCCTAAAGGACTTAGTGTTTGCCCTGCTGGATTTTGGACTTGTTTTGGTCCCAATGGTTTGTATTCTTCTGTGTATGCCTTTGGAATGGCAATGTTTATTTTGTGCCTTTGCATGTTGTATGTTTTTACCTTTTCATTTGTATAGAGGCTCACAGTTGAGTTTGCCTTGGATCTTGGAGGAGGATTAGGACTTGGACTTTTCAGCAATGCTGAAAACGGTTGGGACTTTGGCAACTCTTAGAGATGGACTAAAATGCCTTTTGCAGAAAAGGATGTGTACATGAGACTTTGGGGTTCCAAGGGTGGAGTGTTATGGTTTATGTCTAATTGTCCCCCCAAAACCTCATGTAAGCCATGGTACAGAAACAGCTGGAGGAGCAGTGAATGGCTTGAGGCACATGGCCAGAGGACCAGGGTGGGGTTTGAGGGGCAGGGCCAGAGAGGTGTGAACTCTTAAACTGATAGCACACAGTGTCCCCCACTCAGGCCTGGTGTCCTCTCTTGGAGGTATGGAGTGGATCATCCTGGACAGGTGGCATCCCAGACTCTCTTCCAAATCCTGTAGCATGGAACAGCCGTGTTTCAAGGTCTTGCTAGGTAATTCAGGCTGCTTTAAATATGGAGCCTCTAGTAACTGTGAGCTAAATAAACCTTTCCTTCCTTAAGCTTGAGTGTTGGGTATTTGTCCCAGCAAAGGGAGAAGAGTAACTAAGACAAGGGTTTTCACTTGACATCAAACTACCCAGTGTACCAATAAATGCACTGTGGTGCATTGAGTGGCTCCTTTTCTCCTACCAGGGGAGGGGTCTCCACCTTTTCTCAACTTTCTGTGCTCTGACTCTTGTCCTCTTTTCTTAAGGCTCCACTGTTTTACCCTCAGGACTTTCTAGAGCTGCACTGGACTCTGTTTTTTCCTGAAGTTTGACTTCCCAGCAGCCCCCTCTCTCTCATGCCCTGCTTTCTGGAGAACAGCTGTGCAAAGAACTAGCTTCATGGAATGTATTCTCCATCGGCCATATGTGCTTAATAGGAGCAACTGGGCCAATGAACCAGATGCCTTGTGTCACTGGGGCTCAGTGTGATAACTCAGTGACTCAGGCCATTGGCAGGGCCACTGGCAGAGGCGATATGGATGCAGAACTGCAATGGGCAGTGGGATGGAGTGGCCTTCAGCATGCTGCGACACATGGAGAGTTGTCCTGATGGTCTTGTTCCAGAGGAAAGAGCTAATGACAACCAGCAAGTGGAGTGTGGATGAAACTGGAAGGAAAGAAGGAGGGGTGGGAGGGCAGGAGGAGAAGGAGGATAAAAGGAGGATGGGAGAAGGAGGAGAGGAAGAAAGAGGGAGAGAGGGGAAGGAGAAGGTGGGAGGAAGAGGAGGAAAAAGAGGAAGAGGAGTGGCAGGAGGAGGAGAATAATGAGGAAGAGGAGTGGAAGAGGGAAAGGGAGAAGAAGGAGGAGTCAGAGAATAGGAGGATGATTGGGAGAAGAACAGAGGAGGAGGAGGAGGAGAGTGAGAAGTAGGAGAAGGAGAAGATGGAGGAGAGGGGCAAAGGGGAGAAGGGGAGTTCAAGGCTGATGTCAGCGTCCTGAGCGGCAAGCCCTGGCTGCCCACCATTCTAGGGCACCCAGCACAGAAGCCCCACTGGGGTTGAGGACAGTGTGAAGGACTCTGCACGACTGCCTCAAGCGACCTGTGCAGTGCTCCCCTGTCCATCCCAGAGAGCCTGGGGCCTTTTCCGAGAGAGAGAGAGAGAGAGAGAGAGAGAGAGAGAGAGAGAGAGAGAGAGAAGTTTCTGATTCTGTGGCTTTGAGGGTCTGAAGCGAGGACACTATATCTCAGGGGGTACAGATATTCCACAAGGACAACGGTAGTGCACAGGGTGCAGGGTGGGGTGCGCAGAGACCCAAGTGCTACAGGGCTGATGCAGAGTGTCTTAGTTATCTTTATCTGGTTGTGGAGACAAGTACTTGACGCCCAAAGTTCAAGGAGGAAAGGCTTATTTAGCTCACAGTCTGTGTATCTTTTAGTCTATAGTCAGCTGGCTCCAAGGCAAGGTGGCATCGCCGACAGTCCTCACGGATGAGGAGCAGCTCATGGTGGGAGCCAGGTGGCAAAGCAAGCAAAGAAGGGACAAGAGAGCCTCTTTCTATCCCTTATAAAGTATGCAAGCTCCTGGGGTTGGGGTAGTGGCAAGCCAATCCGTGGACTGATTTAGTAATCACCCACCCTTAATCCTAGCACTGAACCATGAATCAATCGCACACACTAGGTTCAACCACTTCTGAAAAACCTTACCTACAACTACATGAAGCTTTGAGGCCAAATGGACACAAAGCATGCCAGATTTGTCCCAGAAAGCTTCAGTGAGTCAAAGATACCAGTGACAGGACAGGGGACAGATTCCAGTAAGATCCAATAACAGCATGCATCTCTTCATTCAGCAGAAAGGCTGGTTTTCTTTGAAAAAGTGTCTGGATTCTCAAGGGGGTGCATGTCAGGTGACCCTGCTTGAGAGACAAGAGAAGATCGATGAAAACACACAGCCGGCCAAGACTTGCTCTCAGGGGCAGCGTGTTACTGAAGGTGCAGGTGCCTGGCACCGAGGTGTAGAGAAGAGCTGAGAGAACATGAAACTGTCGCCACATTCGGTTTACGAAGCCCGCGAAAGTGCAGGTGACACAGGTTCCGTGAACCTGCAACGGTATACTTTCATTCTTTAGACCTTAATCATTTTGTTCTGCTTTAACTGATGATGCATTTAAAAAGAAATCACTGAATTCTGGGCAGAATGAGGTCCGTCCTCTCTTCCTTCACTCGTTTTTTCCAATGCAGCCACAATAATATGGCTTCATGAAACTGGTGCTTTAAAGTGGTGTATAAAACTCATGCAAAAATCTTTCAGTTTACGTTTTTGCCAACGCATTCCAGGAGCTCACAGCCCTATCCACATTTCGCAAATAAGGCTGAAATACGGAGACAGCAAGTGGACTGTCTGAGAGTGTGTGCTGGTGAAAGGCGGAGCCTGTGACCCGAACACTCCCGTTCCACTGCCTGAGCTGGCAACACTCCTTCAACATTGCCTCATTCTGTGAGCAAACTGATAAGTGGAGAGAAACTTTACTTGAGCATCATTGAAAGACAAGGAGAAAATGGGGGCTATACCTGACTCTGATACTATTTTATGAAGCAGGAGTCCTGGACACTTGTGGATTGCTCCATGGTTTGATGGCGGAGGACATAAATGGGAAGGGGAGAAGGGGAGAGGACCCCACACACTGCTGTGGCCAGCCTGGTACCCATGGCAATTGGCTCTGCTGTCACCAAGGGTCACCAAACCTGTAGATATTCAACTTTCTTATATAAAATAACAAAGAAATTGAATTTCTCCTATGCAATACTTTTAAAAGCCAATATAATCCAAATGGTATATCAGTGACTCTTGTGCTAAATGATATTGTTTAGAGAATGATAAGAAAACAATTCACGTTTATTACCAGTGCAGTATTTTCCCCAAACTGATCTGTAGTTGGCTGAGTCTGTGGAAATTGGATAAAAAGGGGAAATTGCACAGAGTTATGTGGCAAACAGATGCTGTTGAAAAATATCAAATATGTGCAGGGGCCCCGCTAAAACCTGAGGGGCAGGGCCTGGGGTGAAACAGCCACTCATGTCCATCTTGGAAAGGCCCGAGGTCCAGGAGAGGGGGTCATGGGGGCCTGGGCGACTGCACAAGGCACTTGCTGTGGTTCTCCGGGGGCTCAGCACATTTTCCTGTCAACTGCAGGACAGAGGGATTAACAAGAGACCCAGGAAGCTTTAGTCCTCAGAGGCAGCAGAATGTATTCCCTGACAAAGAAGAAATCTGACTAGGGGCATTCCTGTCACACAACAGCCATAACTATAGGAAGCACAGTTTAGGAAGCAGGGTGGGGTGGGACAGACCACAGCAAGGGAAACAGTTTGGGTGGATGCCATCAGAAACCTAAACACACGAGACCTAGTTCTTGAAGTCCCTGCACACTTTTGGGGGGCTGGGGGTGCTGAGGCTCAGGTTCCTTTGTCTGTGCAGTTGCATGCATTTTCTCTAATATGAGAAACAGGGAGGTCATGCTTTGTGTCACTGTGAGTCATTTTGCAGCATCCAACACAGAGTGTGGTAGTTTTCTACTGCTGTGACAAAATATCTGAGACTACCAGTTTATGAGGGAGAGGACTGATTTTGGTGTATGGTCTCAGAGGCTGCAGTTCGTGGCTCCTGGGCCATTGCTTTGGGACCTGTGATGGAGAAGGAACGTCATGGCGGGAAGCGCCTGGGGAGCAAAGCTGGGACACAGAGAGTGGGGTCCCATACTCCCTGCCAGATCTTCAGACCCTGAAGTCTTAATTTCTTCCCCAAGTTCCCACTTCCTAAAGATTCTCCCAAACCCTAAAAGCAACACAAGGTAAAACCAAGCCTTCCATACATGGACATTCATTCAATTTCATAATTATAACACATTGTATATATTATTAGCCATTACCTACATCATGTATACACACATGTGTATATACGTATATGCACTTGTGTGTGTACAAATATGCACATGATAGTGACAAGCAAACCAGACCATGATATGAAAGGAGGACTTGTCCTGGTGGAATTACTTCTTTCTATTCATTAATTTTTACTGAGATAAACTTTAAAAAATTAGGCATTAATGTCTAAATATTTAGCAGTTGAAGCAAAGAATTGGTGCTTCTGCAACTTTACAAGTGCATTTGGCTTCCAAACATATAGACATCTTAGAATACTTCTCTCATTTCTCTCAGATGCTGGCATCTTTAGAAAAAAGTATGTGTAAGTGACAAAGTAGCTTACCATAGACAGTTCCGGTCCAGGGCGATCCAGTGGTAAATCTGACCTGCACGTAAGTATCCACTGATGTTCAGGTCCCTGGTGCCCTCCAGGCCCCAGTGTGGCTGCTGTTCTCTCCCCTGGGCCTCTACTTCCTGGTCCTTCTGAGGAGCTTGAATCCAGCCTAGGAGGTGGGCTTGCACCTGGTCTCCTACCATGTTTCTGGCCAGGTCTCTGACTTTGGAACTACTGGATCTCAGAGTTGTGTGACTATTGTGTCACCAACCCTGGTCTTTCTTATTGTTGCCTGGGCTCTATCAGTTTTCTTAGAGGAAGGAAGGAAAAAGCGAGCCCTGAGGTTCTCCACTGGTCAGCAGTCCACAAACAGGAACATTCATCTTTGAAACTGAGAGTTTCCACGATGGCCTGCTAGTGCCTCTGGTTAGCTTCCATCAGGCTTTTCGTGGGGATTTTTGTGCTTCTTTTTCTTTTTCTGGTGGAACCAGGGGTTGAACTCAGGCCCTTGCAATTGTCAGGGAAGCACTTATTCTACTGAGCCATCTCTCCACCCCCCTTTTTTGGTGTTTTCTGCATCTTTATCAAAAAAAGTTGGCCCTTCCTGGGTAAAAGAGTGTGGGATTCTTGACAGACTGCTGTCTGCTTTGACAGCCTGAGCTCACCAGGGAGCTGCCGTGAACTCAGGAAACACCAAGTGAAGGAATGTGCGGGGTGCGAAACTGGCGACTTCTCCTTCTTGTTTCAATACTGTTTCCTTCCAAGCACTAGAATTCCAGCATGGGAGACTGAGTTTTGTGTACTTCATCAATCTGAAGAATTTTTCTTCTAGTAACAGGGAAAGGTAAATTGCTCTTGTTCATGAGAAAAATAGGAAAACAGGCATTGGAGTAGTGAGAGAAGCAGACTCCAGACCAAAGGGGCTTTTCACAAAGAAATGTCGGGAAAAGAAAGCGAGCTGCGGAAGTAAACCTGCATCTCTGGCTTTGCAGAGGGGGTGTGATGATGCCAGGAGTCGGAGGGTGCACTTGGCGTGTGGAACAGCAAGGGAGCAGCAGCATTTGAAGGAGGCGGAGGAAAATATCCTTTTATCCTGAAAAGTTGTAGCTTAAAATGTGTGTGTGTGTGTGTGTGTGTGTGTGTGTGTGTGTGTGTCTTTGTGTATGTGGTGGTCGGCGTGTATGTGAGTCTGTGGCTTTGCACATATGTTCTTAAGTGGTTGTGTACATGGACACATAGATCCATGTATGTATCTATGTATGTACATGAGTGTGTCTACGTGTATTTGTGAGTGTATTTATTGTGTGTACCTGTGCATGTGTGCATGAGTCTCCATGTGTGTTTCTGTGTGTATTCTGGAGTACATGTGTACTGAAGGGCCTATGTGAGTGGCTTTTCTTTTAGATAGGGTCTCTCTTTGTAGAGTGGCCAGGCCTTGAGCTCACGATGTAGCCCAGGTTGGCCCTGAAGTTGCAGTCCTCCTGCCTCAGCCTCCCAAGTGCTGGGATTATAGGTGTGTGCCATCATACTCAGCATATTTTGAGTCTATGTGCATTTGTGTGTGCTAGTGCATTCATACACACTAACACACAACCTTCAGGAGTGGCTGTCTGCCCCAGAGGCAGGGGCTCAGGCAGAAGCCTCCAATACCGGGAGGCTCAAGGGACTCCATGGAGGCGCGCCTGAGGGCAGGCTCCAGCAGGAAAGGAGAGCAGGCTGCCCCTGGCCTGCACAGTCACAGCCCAGGTCTGTGTGGGTGGCGCAAACCCGGGCAGCTTCAAGCCACGGGTCTGGAGCACCCTGATGAGAGCCTGGTCAGGCCCCTCCGCCTTCGGTTTCCCCGTCTACTTCATCTCCTCAAAACAGTGTTATGAGAATAAGGTGAGGTCACTATGCATAAAAGCATTCCCAATGCGACATCCCTCTTTAATTAAACATATTGCCCAGGGTGGGCATTGCCAGTGAATCAAATTAGAGAGATATCAGCGAGTTTAGCCGGTCACATTCAGCTTTGAAAAGAGTCAACAGACTGAAAGGGAGCAGAAAGGATGAAAGGCTTCAAAAACCTCGGCGTGGAGAGTAAACCACGAGGTTTGCAGTCCTCAGCCCTGAAGTCCAAGGCCTGAATCTATCCCTTTGTTAGTATATGATTCTGTATTTTTATGAGAAAAATTCATATTGTTAAGATCTCCCACCACATGAGATTTTATAACTAAATGAGGTAATGCACTTGGAGTGTTTAGCAAGGTACTTGACCTGCAGTGACCACTCAATAAACTGCAGAGCGCATCAGCTGCAAGGAGACGGGCTCAACAGTGCTGGTGCGCTGCCACTCACTACCGTGGACACCACCACGTGATCTGTTGTGTTGTTAATCAGTCTGAACGCACATGCGCATGATGCAGAGGAGGCGTTCACTAGATTGCAAATCTATCTGTTTGCATTTCAAGTTCTTGGTTCCTCAAACCCCAAAAGACAGAAACAGCCCTTATATATATATATTTTTTTTTTTTTTAAATTTGCATGCAGATTTTAATGTTTCCAGTGACATCTCTGATCTTCCCTGTTGGCTTCATGAGGACATGTGTGGTTAAGAATAACAAAACTGAAAGAAAAAAAGCCCTGAATGCGCTCTCTGCAGTCTTTCACCCAAATTCCCCTCATTTGGCTGCTGCTTTTGTGTTTCCTCAGTGGCCACGGGGGCAGCTCTGCACCGAATTCTACTTGGAGTAAGTGTGGGTCATGCACACTGCTCTATCTGCTGGGAGCTCAAGAGGGAGCTGGTTTCTCTTCTCGGCTTAGTACCAAGGTGGCAGGTGAGCTCTTGGCGGTCTTTGTGTCGCCTCTGGTCGCTATCCATCTTCCTATCGTGTTCGGTCACACAGAGTCCTGCTCCTTCAGCAAGTCCTCTGGCTGCTGTGGATTGCTTGACACAGTCCCCTTTCTTTCCTTGCTTACTGATTTATGGTTCAAAGGCAGCTCTTTTGTATTGAGACTGTTAATGCGATTTGTGTCTCCCACCCTTGTAGGTATCTTTCATGTTTCTTCTAAGTTGTTTGCCAATCTCTAAAATCCTCCACATCTTTACAAACAAATGAACAAATGAAGTAGAGAAACACCCATTAACTAATTTAGGGTCACAGTATGCCTCTTAAATACTTAAATGGTGAATAGAGGTTAATGTCTTTGTAGAATGATTAATCCATTTATTATTTCTGTTTATACTACATCAGAGCTAATGACTGTGAGCTTTGTTGTGATTATAGCAATTAGTAGATGCAAATGCAATTCCATTTCTACAGGTTTCCATTTCACAAGTCTCATCTCACCAAGGAAGCTTACACTAAAGCCAAAGTAAGCAAGACCAACTACTTCAAATGTCCAACCAGCAAATCTCAAACACTACAGCACAGCTAATATACATTTTTTCATACTTTGAGCAAAATTGAATTGTTTTCTGCTCTTTCCACCATGCACATTTAACTTTGTAAAATGAGCTTAAAATAAATTTTAGTACAACAGAGTGATAAATACAAACCAATACATTTACTTTATGGAAACAAACAAAAAGAATTCTTGGATCCTCGTGTTCCTCATTGCCTCTACAATGAAACTTACTAGAAACATGTAGAAAGCAGCCTCCTGGACATTTATTTTTCTACTGTTAGTAAGAGGAAAGCAAGAACATTTGGGAGACTGATATGCAGACATCGCTGGGGTGTTCCAGGGTGATAAGATGAGCCTTGTGTCTTTAGAATTAGAACAACAGTGAGGGCCGGTGGGGTTATTCAGCAGACCAAGTGCCTGCTTAGGCACGCGCAGAGACTGGGGTTCCACTCCCAGCGCCACATGCTGCCCCAGCCCCGCCCCAGGCATGCTGAGCTGGCCACTGAGCCAGGCATGGTGGTGTGCACCTGTAAGCCCAGTGCAGGGGGCTGAGAGCAGGAGAATCACTACGAGTCTGAGCTTCATAGTGAGACCTTGTACCAAATATATGAAATAAATAAAACACCAAAGTGGAAGTGTGCACAAATCTTTTCTTCCTTTCTCCTTAGCTGGAGTGTAGCACCCACATCTGTGTCTCCTTGGGACCAGAGCTCTCTAGTGTCAGGTGGGATGGACCCGGGGGAAGGGATGGGGATTCCGCGATGTGTTGGTATTGGCATCTCATTACTAAGTTTACCTTTAAATTATGTAACATATTTTAATTTACTTTTGTGTAATAAAGTGGATTTTGCAATTCTCCAATTTTATTTTTTATTCATTTTAATGAGTAAAAAGATAAAATAGCAATGAAACAGTTTCAAAACAGGTTAGCAGGACAGTTACAACAATTAATGTGTTGTATATTGTTGTCTTCTTAGTAGTTATTGAGAGGACAAGATGCAGACATGATATCTTGTCTAAACAATATTAGTACAAACCTTTCTTCTCATTGAATTGAGAGAAAGTAGATGTATATCTATCCTAACTATCATATATATATATATATATATATATATATATATATACATACCCCTATTTTATTTTGTGTTATCAGAGATGGGTGTTCCATTGCCGTTTAGAGAAGCTGTGTTTGGAGAAGTCTTTAAAGGACCTTTTCATACTTGATGTGGTCCAAATATTGTAGGTACTTGAATTTAGCAAAATATCCCAATAGACTCTAATAGTCCGTAATAGTAGTGAGTTATCAGCACACCTGGCAAGTGTCCAAAGTTGTTGACTTGAGCCTTTTACAGTTCAGCGTATTAATATAGTTTTACTTTTTATACCTCATGGTTACATTTTTCTGTTGAATGGTTAAGATCAAGTTAAAGCAAGACCTATATAACTAAAAATGTAACTTTTGCTATCTGACAAGGTCAATCAAATTCCCTCATGAGCTTCTTTTCTGGATGTTTAACAACTGAAGTTTGCAGACCAAAATTTAGAGAGATATATGAGCTAAAAAGATAGCCAATATTTTGGATCTAACCCTTCAAAGTCAGTGAGGACTCAGGACATAAGAGAACCTCAGCTATGACAGGTTCTGTCACCACTTCTGTACCTAAGTCGTATCCCAAATTTTCTGATCAAGGAGATTATGGGGCGACAGACGAAAGTGATCAACGATATATATCGTGCCTGAGGAGAGTCACTGAGAGAGAAAAACTTCTCTCAGGCTTTCACAGAGAGCAAACTTGTCAAGCAATGGCTGTGACTCATCCAGATGGCTGACACTGAAGAAAGATCCACAAGGTGCTGTAGATGGTTCCAGGGCAAATCCTGAGGCAGTTCTCCAGTTTTAAACAGACCAACCTTCACAACCTGGCTAAAAAGTAAAAATTATGAATAAAAATCTATTGGACAAAACCCACGTTATCCTCACTTCTCTGTGGGGTAAGTACGGTAGCTCATTATGTCCTACATCCTGTGGTATCTTGGTTATAGTTATTGGGCTAATGTGGCCCCATGGATATAAACTAATGTTCATGTAATTTTCCTATTTCTCTAGTTTTTACATACTGACCTTTTTCTCTTCCAGGATTCCATCTAAAGCACCAGTTGCATTAATTTTCGTTTCTCCTGAAGATCTTTGATCACTGTGATAGTTCTTTGCATGTACCTTGATTTTGGGCATCTCAACAGTTTTGAGGAATGCTTGTGTTATGGTTTGCAAGTCTGTGTCCCCCCAGATTCATAGGAGGAAATCTATCCCTAGTGGGAGGTCCAGCAATCATTCTTGGGATGTGTGCTGTGTGACAGTATAGGAAAACTGCTGTCTAGAAGGCGAAGCCGTCGTTTACCATGGACAGAGGTGGATGTCACTGTGATCTGGACTTTCTGGCTTCCAGAACTGTAAAATAGAAAATCTTGTTTATAGCTCATCTACTCTAAAGCATTTTGTCATAGCAGTGGAGTGGACTGAGGCATCTGGTCGGGCTTTTATAAGATGTCCTTGAACTGAGATGATCTGATGTTTTCCTTATGCTGAGAGTGGAGTTCTGGATATCAGGAGGGACTGCAGAAGTTAGGTGCCACTGGCATCACTTTCAATCCGGGGAACAGTAGACCCCCATGTCCTGATCCCTGGCGAGGCGATCAAGGTTGCCAGAGCAAGCAGTGTGCTGAAATCCATTTTTGCAAGCAGAAAATGCATCACTTTACAATGAATGGTTGAGAAAAGTGATTACAGGAGTGCATGTGATAATTATTTTTTATTTTAAAGAGAAAAAAATAAAAATGGTACAAAATTTCAAAGCAAGGTGCTAGATAATTAACAATGGTTATTCTATTGCATATTGTTGTCTTCAAATTAGTTGCTCAGATTATCAGATATAAGCCTGCAAAATTGGTTGAACAATGTAAGCACAAGTTGGTCCTTTCAGTGAACTAACAGAAATCAGTAGTACAATTATATTAGCTGATATTTATCTATCTATCTATCTATCTATCTATCTATCTATCTATCTATCTATCTATCATCTATCTATCTCCTTTTTCCTTGTTTCCTTTCCTATCCAAGTTGTTCTTTCTTTTGAGCAGTTTCTTTCCCTTTCAAGATTCTTTTTGCACCTTTTGGATTTTATTTACTCTTTCGGTTGTCACACTGGGGAGAAGTGGATGCGACTAGCGGCCATACTGGGGAGTGAAATGAATCAGGTGGTAATTTGATTAGCTACATTTATCACAAACTTTCACGCATTAGGTGGACAGGATGTTAGAAGGAGCAGGTGGCACCCCTCCTCCACTTTCAGTGGTCACAGAATTTGGCCCTGAGAGTTTAAGTAAATACAAGAACATTCTGAGCTTATGCCCAGATCTCCAAATTGGTGTTGTAGAAAGTTTAAGTAATTCTTAAGGATTAAGCATATTTCATCACAATAAACAATGCAATCGTTTACTTAAACAAATACAAACATAAATTTTAATTAGTATATGAAACAGAAGTATTTTTTCTTTCAAATTTCTGCTAGCATTTTGAGCTTGTCCCAGTGCTGCTGAAGTGCTCATGCAGTCATTCTGGCAGTGAAAGGTTCTAGGAATTCCAGAATTTTACCCTGAGAATCAGCCCATTCACTTAGTGCACAAACACGTCTGTACATCTCCGAGGGTACGAACCACTCAGAGTCCTTGGAGATCCAAAAACCAATGTTCAGAAAAGAGAGAGTGCTGGGATTAAATTTCAGTCTGTGGATTCTGTTAGAGGTAGATTCATGCTGAATTTTTAATACTTTAGTGACCTTGGACAACTTACTGAATTTTGATGAGATGCAATTGCTTTATGAGTAAAACTGATTCAATGTACAGGTTTTACATTAAGTCCAGTTAGAATAATCAACATATTAGTTTCGTAGACACTCAATAACTGCTAGTTGCAGTCCCCTCCTTTTTTCCTTCTCTCTCCACCCTTCAGCAACACCTCAATAGGAATGATAGAATTATTTATTGGAGAATAAAATGCCATCCTGACTCCAAGTCACACCCCAGCAGCTTTTGTTTCTCTCCTCCAGTCTGCTATTAGAATCATCCTTTTATTGCTCTACAAGGACACCCCAACCTGACACAAGATGCTGAGGAGCAGCGCGATCTTGAGGCCAGCATTGAGCCCTAAGGCAGTGCGCCCTGCAGCCACTACTGGTGGCTTCAGCTATCCTTACACCAGCTGGGGACAGGGTCACTGTGGGAATCGCTTCCGTGCTCAGCGCCTCCCACTCTGCTTCTTGTCTCAGCAGCGCTGGGGCCGGGAAGCCTCTGGGCCCCATCGTTCCCTCCCCAGGTTCTTCTGTAGCTGTGAAGCGCTCACGGGGTTTGCTTGCTGCTAAGGATCATCTCACTCCTCCGGGCAATGGGGGACACCTTTGTGAGGCCAGGCAGATCGTGGTGACCTCAGCTCCCAGGCGCCTTTCTCAGCAATGTCCTGCATTCAAGGCCGTGTTTACTTGTAGTGTTGTTTTCTCTGTGTTACAATTATACTCAATATAGGTGATAATGTGAAGAGTTTTTAAAATATTTATATTTATGATATTAATTTTGGGGGCTTTAGATTTTGAATAACACAAACTTTTAATGAAAAAAATAATTATTTATAGGGCTTTCCACAAAAATGGAGTTTATCTATGCTAACTATAATGAAAGTATGTATTACTTCAATTTTTAATTAATTCCCTGAATTTGTTTGTTTTAGCTGCTTCATCAAGACCTAGAACTTAACATCTTTGCTTTGAGTATTGTCTAAGTTAATATGCAACAAAATAATTTTTTTAAATGATGAGTGAGAAAGTTTAAAGCCAACAGGTAAAAAATAGTAGGACTCAGATATGAAGGGCAAAAATTAAAATTAAAACTAATAACTATCTCATTTCTTAATTTTTGAAATGTATACTTTGGAGTGATGACTAATGCTCTGACTAGTGTATGTGTTCTCTAAATAATAATAGCAATAATAATAATATTAATATAAAATTGACATTTTAGTTTTCAGTTTGATTCTGATAATATCCCAATTTTCCAATCTCTGGAAACTTTAGCCAAAGATCCACTGATACATGTTATTGCAAGATTTTTTGGAAAAAGTTAATAAAAGATGCTTTAGAATGTATTTCTTCAGATAGCTTTATTATTAAAAAGTATGGACTTGGAATTTGTGGGATGTCTTTGTGTGGTTCTGGCTGATATTGTGTTGAGCTCTTTAAATGAATGGCAAAAATTCTTACTTCAATCAAAACTAAAACTTCATATATATACTTTATCTTATCTCTTCTGAAAGCGAACCAGCTGGATTGCTGCTGCAGTGCTGATGCCAGGAGAACAACGTCTCTGCCAAATTCTCCCTGCAGAGGTTGCATTTTATTATCCTGAGACCCCCTTTCAGTATGGAGGAGGAGGCTGGAATCGTTGGGCCTGAGCCACGGCCACGGGCAGCGGGGGGGAGTCCTCCGGCCACGACCTCTGCTTCCTGCTGCCGAGCCAGGACCACTGCCCTCTCGGCCCACGCGCTTCAGGACTGACTGGGCCTCTACAGCGTGGCCAGCCTGGGAGGCCTGGCCATGGTTTCTGTGGTTTGGTAGGAGACACTGTGAGGGACAGTGCAGCCCTTTGAGTGAGATTATATTATTGTGGATAATCAGTTTCATCATTCCCGGTCCAGGAGGCCTCAGTTCTCCTGGTTTTACTCGTCTATTTCTTGTTGTCTCTCACACATCCTGTTGGCTGATTTCAGTAAGATGAACACGGTATAGCCAGTGAATGCCTGCTGACTGATTGCAGAAAGATGAAAAATGGTTCGTTTTCTGCAGTGCAGTGGTCTAGAGGGAAAAGCCAGGGAAGGGAGTGAATTGGAATATTGTTTTATTATTGGCAGTGGCCTCCCTGTCCTGCCTAAGGGACAGCTCATACTCACCAGTGCATTGGTAACGCCTTTCTCCGAAGACCAGTGCCAGCACTCTGCTCTCCTGACGGTCCTCGCCGAGTTGTCTTTGTCCAAAACCTTCAGTCCTCGCCAGAGCTCCTCTCCAACTGCAGCTCTGTCTTCCTGCTTAGGACAGCAGAGTCCCTGTTTCCTCTCCCATGTTAGTCAGGTGATCTGAAGTGTTCTGGACACTCAGTGTCACTTCAGGAAGGTGGAGGGACATTGAAGGGCTTTGAAATTTACTGATTTCAGAGAGTGAGAGAGTTTCCGGAGGACGTCAAAGATTTACTTAGTCTGGTGCTGGACATTAACCTTGGCATTCACACCCGCTGCAAGTATAATTCTAATACTCTGTCAGCATAATTGATTTTCGTGTATATTTTAATCTTTTTTTCAAAATACGCTTTTCTTTTCACTTGGGCCGCGGCTGACCTTACTCAAATGAAAGACACAGAAATATAAAAAAATCTACTAGGCAGAACGGTAACAGATTAAAGAAGGAAGACCATTTGGTGTAGTGGAAAAGTATATTCATCACTAATGAAAATTAGTGCTTGATTCTTGGCTCTTTGTCTGCAGACAGCCTAAGCACAGTGTTGTTAAGAACAGGCATAACCACTTGGAGAAGAATACTGTGCATTTGCACGAATACTTTCTACAAACCGAGGCATCTCGAAGCCAACCCTGCTCTACGGCTGCAGTGCTTGGGACACTTGATTGTTCTGCTTCAGAAGATCAAATTAGTGATTCAGCGATGAGAGCACCATGCAGAAGCTTCACAGCCTCCTTATTTCCCTTCTCTGTCAGGTCATAGCACCCTATTCCTTCATGATCTGTTTTTAATCTTCAATTCCCTTTTATCTTGAGTTCCATGTTAGCTTCACAGGCTGCATCTTATTCCAAATGTCTTTGCAAAGTTCTGTTCGTCAAAACCATCGCCAGGATCCCTGCCCGTGCAGGCCAATGGAAGGCTAAGCTGGAAGGCAAACAGTAAAGCAGCTGTTTGTGTAAAGTTATTTTGGAAGCTGCACTGCCGGGCTGGGCTGAGCAAGCTGGCTGGTTCTGGAGGCTGCAGGAGAGTGGTGGTGCTACCGCAGCCGTGCCCTTCTTAGCCGACAGCCTGTGCTTTGATCATTGGCTGGTGCTTCCAGAGTGCTGCTGAAGACTGCTGAGGGATATCCTCCTGGGATAAGAGGAGGCATGGAAACAGGGTATTAGTGTGCTGGTCAGCTGGTGGTGCTTTGCGTCTCCCTGAAATCAGCTAGAACTAGGGCAAGTGCATACCCATGCTGACTGATGCCAAGATCTCCACTTTCCTAGTGGTGTGCCTGACTGTATTCGTGGTCAGATTTTTAAATACCTACAGTCTTCATCATGCTTGGCAGAGGAAGAGAGGCACCATGCCCCTGCTGAAGAAACCCACAGAAAGAGTGCCCAGAGAGCCTCTTGCCAAAGGGCGCCAGCCTTCTCCTTGCAGGCAGTGAGGATATCTGTGAGCTTGGAGAGGAAACTTGACTCACCAAAGGAGTGCTGGGCAGTTCCTGCTTCCTCTGTGGGTTTCTGAGTACCCTGACCCTCCACATCCAAGGGTCCTGAGAGGAAAATTCCATTTCAAAATTGATACATGCAAAGGAGCCGGACAGGGCACTGTGCACTGGGTGGCCACGCTGTCCCAGTGAAGCTGGCTTCACTGCTGCTTCTGCATGCTACCTGGTGGAACCCATCACTCTTGGCTCCCCGCCTGCCCCGGGCACATCCCCAGCCATCCCCTCCCGCTCTCCTGACACTGGCCACCCACCAGGTCACTCCAGCTCCTTCCATGCTTAGCCTTGGCTTTTCTTGGATGCCTACCACTGCATATCTCAGTGGTGATATGATCCTCTTACCAGTAGTTTGTTGAATAATGGTTGAGTATTTTGTTTCAGGTCCCATGATAAACCTTAAACTTGTATTTATTATTAATCCTTTCCAAAAATTCTACATAGCCATGTCTCTACTTTCCCAATGACAAATAAAGCACAAATATGGCCAGGTACATGGCTGGGGGAACAGAGCACGGGGCTTGGCCCTAGGTGTCTTTGTTCTGGAGTCAGAACCATCTCTTCCTCTCAAAATGCTATTTCATTCTTGTTTTAGTCTCCACTGTTTCTCCTGTCTAATGGTTATTGATTGTGCTCTCTCTACTTATGACACATAAATACAAATGACTTCTACTTTTAAAGTTCTATTTTAGGTTGAGAAAAATAGATTGCTGTCATGGAAATTTTAATACTTGTACAGTGCAACAAGAGGCTGGGAGACCTGGTTCTTTCTCAATTAACCTTCATCCCTTTGGTGAGACATTTGCCAATGTTGGGCCTTATCTGCAAATCTGGATGTGGACTTCTCCCACACCAGATGGCTTGCGGGAGGTGGTGTGGCTCTCTCGACAGGCACCCAATGCCTGTCAGACACTGTCCCTCCATGTCACTGGAGTTTGTTTTTATCTGTTCATTCCAAATACATATTTAGAGTCCAGTACACTTCTTTTGGCTTACATGTATGTTAATTTAAACTTCATGACAAGGTTAGTGTCCTGCTTTTGGTATGGAGCTTGCACTGACAAGCAAAGAGGTTAATGAATCTGTAGATGAATGCCCGACTAGCATGCGTATGCTGGTGAACAAATCAGGTGCTTTAGACCCAAAGGCCAGGCTTCTCCCGCTATGGAGCGAAGTTGTCTACTTCTGGTCCTGTCACTGACTCCCTGTTCTAAGTATCTCACGTTTCCCCACTAAAGCCTTGGGGTGACACCAGCCTGACTGGGAAGTGCACTCTGTCAGGGCCAAGGAGCTGGAGACTGAAAACTGATGTGGGCGTAGGCTTCTGCTTTCTAGCAGGTGGTGACTTCAGTCCCAGATGCAGAAGAAAGCTCCTGGGAGCTGTGGAGAAGGAACCCAGGGAGGAACAAGGCAGAGCCCAGGAACTCAGGGACTGCCAAGGGCTGGACAAGCCTGGCAGTTGGGGTGACCTGCTCAGAGATGACACTGGGCTGCTGGGGCCATGAAGAGCAACCTCGCTTCTGTTCTGTGTGCTCCCTCCAGGCTACAGGTTGCTGGGAAGGGGCCCTGATTTCTAAGTTTACATCTGAGACACTGGGTCTCAGGGATGGCAGGCCCAGCTCTCTAGGTTTTGGCCACATGGGCTATGGACTTTAGTGCTGTCCCCAGATGAGCTCTTATGACATTTGGTAGACAGGAGGCTTGTGGAAGCCAGGTAACAGCAAAATAGCAGTGCCCCTCATCGCCTCCAGGAAAATGAGCTGCTGGGTTGCAAGGTAGGTTGGGCAGGGGTCAGGGAGGCACAGGGTAGCCCAGGACATGGTGAGGCCCCTAGAACCTTCTGACTGTGGCCAAGTGGTAGGCCCCTGTGTGCAATGCCACACTGGCTTTGCGAAGTGAACTCCTTGTACCCCTAAGTAATTCCAGGGCTATTACTGCAGGCCGGTGAGGCGTGTGCAGGGCAGAGGGTTCACCCATGCTATTTACTTGTCATGGGTTGGTACACGTCCTTGTGCTCCTTGGCAATGGGAAGGAGTGGACAGAAGGACAGTTGGCAAGGGATGAGAGTCTCACCTGCTGCCTGTGCTCCCCAGGGGGTCATTGCAAAGCAGTGCAGGAATCGTCACGTCCTCCTAGGGCATGGGGGCACAGTTCTCAGGCAGCGCATGGTACACAGATGTGCACTCATTCTCCTAGGCCTTCTACTTCATTGTAAATGTAGGTGAATTTTGAAATACATTCATCTAATTAGAGGATTGATACGCTACTTAGACCTATCGTTCCTCCTTGTCTTTTACTCGCAAATCCCCAGTTCTCTTGTCTGCTTTCCCAACACCACCATGCCTTGGGGAGGGGATTCTTTTCTCTCAGCATCAACAGTGGTTAATACCAGCCCCTTTGGGAATCCCTTGAGGTGCCTGACTGTCCTATCTGGAAGGCTGACATGGGGGAGGTTTCCTTGTTCTTAAGGAGGGAAGGTGCTATAGTTTGGATATTTTAAATGCACCCCAGTCCACATGGCAAGGGCTTGGGTACTGTTGAGGAGTGCTGTGTAGGGATCCATAGGTTTTACTGTGATCGGGTCTACCCGGGGAGGCACAGAGACAGGAATGAGAAAGATAGATGGGAAGACAAAGGCTGGGCTAGGTGGTGGCTAGTCCACCTGAAGGGCAAGATTAACTCACTGCACAACAAAATGATCCTTTATTTATACTTTTACAAGTTTGTAACATGTGACACAAGGTTGCCTAAGGACTAATAGCTGACCTTAAGCAAACAGGATGCTTATCCCAGGACTGAGGTAGCTGTTTGCTTTAGACACTGAGGCCCCGTCCCACCTGCACACATTTGATCAATTTCCTAGCTTCCTGTGGCTACCAACAGTGGTGGCACCCTTCAGAGGTAGGGTCTTGTTGGTGATGTTCCCCAGAAGAGAAAGTTGGGGCCTTGTTCTCCTTTTTGACTGTCTTTGGTTTGTGGCTGCCATGGGCTGAGCAGTCACCTCCATCATGAAGTTCTGTCCTAAAGGTCAAAGGGTACCCAGTCAAGCAGCCCTGGAGTGAAGCCTCCAAAGCCATAAGCTGGAATGAAGTATCTCCCTTATATGATGGTTGCTTTGGGTAATTTTTCACAGTGATGGAAAGCTAAACACATGGTTTTTCATCTTCTTTTGTGGAGATTCTCATGCCTGACTGTGACACTCAAAGCTGTGGTATATGCTCCTTAATACGGAGGAACCTGGCTGTGGACACGGCAGACAACAGGCAAATCCTGGGGCTTGGCTTCTTCATGGCACCCTTGAGTCTACTGGACCAACCCTGGAGCTCTGGGACACGTGGGTCTTGCCATGTGCTGAGAGGGTTATTCTAAGGAACCTCAAGCTTTCAGAGTCTGGCTCAGGGAGAAGTATTCTGGGAAATCACCCCAAGCTTTGCAGTAAGGTGGATGCCCCCAGGAGATTCTCTTTCTCTCTCTTTCTCTCTCTCTCTCTCTCTCCCCCCCCCTCTCTCTCTTTCCCCTCCCTCCCCCTCCCTCTCTTTCTCTCTCACCTGAAGCCCTTGAGTGTAGGGTGACTCACACATGTACTTGAGGAGCTCACACAACTGTCTTGTTCATGGTGACAAGTGGCTAAATGTGGTGTATATGCTACTCATGATCAAGGATATGGGAGGCACTAACTACTAGCTGACCTGTAACGCCCAGGTGGTATGAATCCGTGAGACTCTGGGTGTGGAAGGCCCACCAGCAGCCAGCAGCACAAAAGGATAATTGGAGGGGAAGGCAGCGCACTGTTGATCCTACCAGAGAAGCTTGGCAAGCTGGTTTTCCTGATACGATCTCAGCCCTTATCACTGGAAGAACTCAGGTCCCCACTGTCACAGAGAATGCTGTGGTTCTTTTTGGGGGAGCTCTGGACCTCACGTTGAGCGTCGCTTTCTCCTGGCCCACGTGCAGATCCCTCAGCTGCTGGCATAGATCCTTTGCCCCTGTTGCTTCCACCACCAACTTTAAGGCCTTCCCGGCACAGAGGCTGGATACAAACTCACAGGAGATGTTGCCGTGGGCTCTAGGCCTCCAGTCGGACCTGTGGAGGACATCGCCATGGGATCCTGGCCCCACTCTCCGCTGCATTTGACTCTTGGAGTAAATATGATAAAACAATCCTATAAATTATGTGTCCTGTATTAAATGTTTTCCCTTGTAAACCCTGACTACAACAGGGTATGAAAGATAAACTTATCGAACATGCCTTCCTGAGGCATCTTTTGTTGTAATAAATTCCCTCTGTACTGTTGTATGTATCTAGTATCCAGGGACACTAGGGGAAAATGTAGCATTTATGTACATAAACAAATGCTATTTCCCCATATCTGAACATGTGCAAAATACATTCTCTAAACAATGTAAGCACATTTCTCCTGTAACTTTAAACTTACACATCCTGTCCTGTCCAGTGTCTGTACTCATTTCCAAATGGGGTCTTTTATGTTTAGCAGAGAAAGGCAAAGATTTTTTCTCTTTTTTTACTTGCTGGAGCCAGGGCCTGTTGAAATAAAGTAGAAGAAAGAAAATCTTTATTTTTTTTTGTCCCAACCACTCCTTTAAAAATGAGTTACAGTACTTATTTGCATTAAACAATAAAATAAATTTTCTTTTATGAATTATGAAATTTTGTGAGATGAAATTATTATAATATGATCACTTTATACACATTAATACATTTTAATTCTGACATATTTATTCATAGCTGCCTTAAATTTTAATATTTATTTAAGATTTGGGTTATGCATACAGTACTAGTTACTCTGGAAGAATGTAATAAAGAAACTGGAATTGAATCCAAAGTCAGTATTTGAAGAACAAACACAGAAATAGATTTTTTTGATTTTCTGAAAATTATATTAGGATGAAATTTTTTCTTCATATTATTTGTTTGAATGGAATGGATTTTTCTTGTTCTTTTTATGTTGGAAATGTCATTTATTTCTAGAGGAAAAAGCACATGACTGCTTATTTAATAAGAAATATGTATTTTCATCAACTTTTTAGTAATTCTACTTATTTTAAGAAATATTCTGAACACAACCCATGGAATATAACACAGGATAGGCAAGCTTGGCACCCATCTGTGTGGAATTAATCTGAAGTTAGGGACCCAGCTGTTGGAGTTAGAGTCCTGCCCGCTCTGCTTCACTCACTCCACGTGACTCCCTTTTCTCCAGTTCTGTCCGGCCTCACTTCCAAATGCAGTTCCATCTTTGTGATCTTTGTCTCTTGAAGGAACACTGGCCTTGGGGCCCACCCGATTCTGGTTTTGACACTGACTAGGATCTTCTTAGAAGCACAGTGTCTGCAAAGAACAGAGCCACGAGCAGCGTCTCAGAGGGCCTGGACCGTTACATTAGTCCACCCGGCCGTGTGTGTGAGGCACACAACAGTTACACGAGCGGGGGTTGGCTGAGTGTCTCCCACAGCTGGAGATCGGCCAGCAGCCTATCAGACCTCATGACTTCTGGTCACTGTGGTCCTGAATTTACAGAGACGAAGCTGTAGACTCGGAGACACGCTGTGTGGAGAGGTCCTAGTGTTGAAGGCCCCGGAGGGGTGCAGGGTGCGTCTCCATGATTCTGGGGCTGCCGTGTGCCAGCCCTCATCAGTGGGCCCCGGTCAGCCTCCTCCAAGGCACACCTGGATTAGCACGAGCCCAGGGAAATGTCAAATTCCAACCGCACACTGACCTTTCAAAGCATTAAGCAACTTAATTATTTTCAAAATTAATTTGATGGTCCGGTGCCAGCTCACTGCTGAATCTGGATGTTTCTTGAAGTGTAATCATTTGCATGCTTTGAGTTCGTTGCTGAGAGAAACGCTGCTATTTTGAAGAGAAAGAAGTTTTCCCAGTGAACTGACTCCCTCCCAGTGCTGCTTTTGCTTTGCAGAGTATGGCTTAAACTGAAGTCTATGAAAACTCTACAAAGGCGACATCAGAAAATATTGAGAAAGTTTGAGTTGAAAGCCTTCTGGATTATTCTGGAATTTCTTGGTGTCTGAAAGTATTATTATTCTTACAACTTTCAGTGTCAATCAATTAAACTGTAGTTGTTGCTAGTTACCAAGGCGTAGAGCACCACGCTGCGGTCTCTATCTCACAAATGCAACACACCGCCATGTGTTCGGTAGATGCCTGGAGCGCCTCGGGCAAATGGAGTGGCCTTTGCCTTCAGTAGCCAAAAATACGAGCAACCTGCTTTAGAAGGAGCATGCAGTTCGTTAGAGGAGATCTGGGTCTGCACAAATGACAAGCAACCAGAAAGTTGCTGATGTCAACCAGCTGGTTCCTTCCGTGCCGTGTGAGGGGACAAGGGACATGAGTCAGGCCCTCCGGAGCTCTGGTCTCCTCTGTGCCAGCACTTTGTGTTAGCTGGGCGCAGCAGACAGGCTGGCACTCAGCTGGCAAAGCACCTCGCTTATTTCTGTCGTTCTGCTTGCCCTGGGCCGGCTCTGAGCCAGGACACACTTGCATCGTGGCCCCCTCTCCGTAGCTCAGCGGGCCTGGTTCTCCTCGCCCTCCATCTCCTGCTGCGGGGCGCATTTTTGAGGCTGAGCTCAGCTATGCAGCCCAGCATCGCCCCGCAGGACTGGGTGGACCCTCTTGCTTCGGGTCCAGTGCCCGGCTCCATTGTCTGCAGAGCTCCCTTGGTTGTAGGGGCCGCGGCCACACAAGGGATGGCAGTGGCTGCGGAAGGGCAAACTCAGCTCTGAAAGCCCCGGTTTGTCCAGGTGCCACTTGAGACTAGCCTCGGTGTGGTGGGTTGCGGCTGAGTGGACCAGTGGTGGATGGGAGTGAGGCCTTGCTGTGGAGGGCGAGGGGTGCAGCGCGAGGGCATTCAGCCCCTGAAGTCTGCCCTGGCCGTTCAGGGCCAAGAACTCTAATCGCAACACCTGCAGGAATCCAACCCAGGGCTTAGAGTGCTCCGACATTTAGACTAAACAGTCCCTTCGGTGGCACTGTCATGCCCTCCCACCCCAGCTCCTTCAGGTCCGCTTTCTGGACGCTGTCTGCTGAATGCCAGTAGACAGAGTGAACTCAGGCGGAAGGCAAGTGTGAGCTCTGGGTCTGCTCTAAGGACGCGTGGACCTCCAGACTGCCGGCAGCTTCAGATCCTGCACGGGTCCTGCAAGACTCTGTCCATTTTCTATTAAGGAGAGGCAACCCAGAACACTCGCCCCTCCCACTTACCTTTCCGCCTTCTTCCTTTTCCCCCTGGTGATACTGAACACATCCTTCTGATGTGGAGCCTTGCTGGGATGACTGTTTATTTTTAGAGTGGCTTGGCTGGGGCTACCTTCACAGGCGAGCCCATCTGGAGAGCTGTCCCCTGGGCAGAGGCCCTGTCACTGGGTTTCTGCTAACAGCAGAATTTGATTTGCTCTACACCTTCATGCTTTGTTCAGTGCCCTTTTGGAGTTTGGCAAAATTACTTTTAATTATCTCAGCTGCTTCCTTTAATAAGCAGCTCTGAGCAGTTCCCAAGGCCTCCTGTAATCTTCCAGAACGCGTTAGAGGAGACGCGAGGGCGCTGGCACGCCCACGCCCGAGCCGCAGGGTGGCTCCGAGCAGGTGCGAGAGCGGGCGGCTATTCCGGGAGCCTGAACCTTCACCGCGGCGAACACAAGCTGCGCGGCCCGGCCTGCTCCCTGCCCGGGGACGGCGTCCGCTGTGCTGCGGTGTGAGAGGACGGGCCAGTCTCGGGGGCAGGGGCGCATCCGAGTAGTTCCTGCTCTTATTTTAGAGCCCATTTTGAATTTTCTTTGTTCTGAGACACAGCGACATGGAGAGGGGAGGTGGTCAAAGCCAATCACGAGAAGATAATAATAAGACAAAAACCAGGGAGCAGGTGCTCAGCTTGTGGGTTAGGATGGGGCGCGGGGGCGGGGGGCATCTGAAGGGGCGCGGCCACATGTGGGGCTCTTCAGAGGCTGGCCCGCAGGGGCACCCGTGCCCCAGGGCTATTCCACTTGGTGATCTGACTGAAAGCGTAAGAGTGGTGAGATGGAGGGAAAGCACCGTGTATGTGTCCCATCCACAGTGCCCAGAGCCTTTGCTTGGGTATAAGCGGTTTATCCAGAAGTGCGGCTCATTTGATGTATTCAACACCTATGTCCTCTGCCTCAGTTGATGAATGCCACTGTATACTTGGTCCCGCCTTAATTGCTCCTTCAGTGGCCATGAGGAAGCCTCCCATCCTACGGCACCACCAGCAACCTCTCCTCGGGACTCACCCTCATCTGTTTTAGACCCACAAGTCAGCCCTCTGTCCCACCCACCTCTCTCTCTCTCTCTCTGACTTTCTTTGTCTGCTTCTCGCTGCCTGCCTGCCTGCCTATTTGTCTGTCTGTTTACTTGCCTGCCTTCCTGCCTACCTGCCTGCCTGCCTGCCTGCCTGTCTGTACACCTGCCTGCCTGTCTGTCTGTCCACCTGCCTATCAGTCCGCCTGCCTGCCTTCCTGCCTGCCTTCCTGCCTGTCTGTCCACCTGCCTGCCTATCTGTCTGTCCACCTGCCTGCCTATCAGTCCGCCTGCCTGCCTGCCTTCCTGTCTGTCTGTCCACCTGCCTGCCTGTCTGTCTGTCTGTCCACCTGCCTGCCTATCAGTCCGCCTGCCTGCCTTCCTGCCTTCCTGCCTGCCTGCCTGTCTGTCTGTCCACCTGCCTGCCTCTCTGTCTGTCCACCTGCCTGCCTGTCAGTCCGCCTGCCTGCCTGCCTTCCTGTCTGCCTGCATGTCTGTCTGTCTGCCTGCCCGCCCACTTGCCCATCCGTCTGTCTGTCTCTGTCCATCTCTCTCTCCACCCCAGCAGTTTGTACTCATCTGTTTTCTCCCTATCTCTTAGCAGTTTATTTTTCATGCTTTGCTCACCCTGTTTGGCTTCTGTCTGTGACTTCCTGCCAGTCTTCTCCTGCGGCGCAGTCTGCACCTCCCACGGGAATGTTTCCACATGTCTGTTTTCCTTCGCAGCCTTCAGCTCAGGACCGCGTTGTCTTCAATGGGGTCCTGGCCATCCTTGAATGTTGGTCAGTGGAATCGCTCGCTCCTCCCCCAACTGCTCATCATGCTTTCTTTACTTCCATTAATTATTTTCAACATTCTGCCCACTGACATCTTTAGAACTAATGCTCGTGGCCCCTCTGTTCTGACTTGTGCTGCGTGACTCTACCTTTACCCCTGTGTGTGCTTTATTAAGTCACAGCCGTTGATATAATGACACAATGCCTCTACATTGCCTCCCTTCTCAATTTCACATTAAGCAAAGAAAAAACAGCCTGGCACTGTGCAGGGTCCAAGGCAGGGCAGGCGGCCCTGCCCTGCCCAAGCTCCTGTTCTGCACCTATGCTAGTCCGTCTCACATTACGGCTTCATACTTCATCACAGAGCTATCACGAGATGGGCTGTTCCTAGCCATGCAATGCCAGTGTTTAAAGCAACAAGTCGATTTCCTTCTTACGTCACATGCCCAACACAGGGGCTGGGGATGGTGGCAAGGAACAGGGTCAGCACACTGTCTTGCGAAGACTGATAAGTAAATTCTGTGGCTCAGAGGTGATGCCAGGCACTTCTGCACAACTTCCTTGGCCAAAACAAATCACTGCCATGGCACATCGGCAGACCAGGCAGCTGAAATACATACCAGCACCTGAGAGGTGCAAGCCCCTTCCCCCCTTCCCACTGCCCGTCCACACCCAGGCCTAGAGGCAGAAGGACCAAGATCCACAAGGCGGCCAGGTCCACCTCAGAGACGCCACTCTTTCTAGCTCCAAGTGCAGACAAATACGACTTTCCTCGGTGACATGGAGGCTAGAGGAGAGAGAAAACTCGTCCTGACCTCAAGAGCACAGCACTTCTGTTGGGCTGTCATCTCATCCTTAGGCCTTTATTTAGTTTCAGTTAGGATCCTTTCTAAAAATAGTCACAGTGAGTATGAGGGCTTTGGCATGAACTTTGAGGCACCACACTTCAGTCCATTGTGTCTGACCCTGAACGACCCACCATGTTTCTGCCCCTTATCATAGTTCGGTCCCACCCTGTCAGCCCCGAACACAATCCCTCCCAGTGTCCACTCTGACATCCAGGGCGCTGTGTGCAGGTGGGGCAAGCCTCAAGGCCCAATTCAAGCACATGCTCTGTAGCTGTGAGCCCGTGGAGCCAGAGAAGTCACAGGCTTCCCAGTGATGAAGGCAGACACGCTTCCATCTCCAGAGAGAGGAGTCAAGGTAGTCTCGGTGGAAGGTGCAACCAGCAAGGCAATTCTGTCTGACTTTGGGACTCATGAACATCCCAGCGTGCTGCTCTGTCTTCTGGGCCGCTAGGTGCCGGCACCAGCGCCCAGAGCCTGGGTCATCTGCCAGCTGTGTGGGCGCCCTCCGGGGTGGCAATAGTCTGCACTCCAGGCAGAGGCAGCCTGACCTGATAACGAGACAGTGGGGACCGGGATTCTGCGACCTCGGAGGAGCCTTGACCAGCTCTGAGTTGCCCTTCAGTCATTCTTCCTTTTCTTGAGGAGCAGCACACAGAGCTGGCTTGTCTATTCTTTTGATGTCCATGACATCCAAGAGATTTTCTCTGTTTCTCACTGACTCTGCTGTCCTTGGTGCAGTGTGGCAATGTCTCCGCTGGCGTGGTCTCATTTCTGCCCCTGGCCTTAGCTGAGATATCTGGAGAACCACGATTCAGGTCAACACCAACCGATTTCCCTAACAATGACCAGATGGACATGCCCTCCTGACAATCATTCAGCTCCAGTTTCTAGGTCCTTACTGTCTAACAATTCCTTCTTCAGTTCATCTCTCTCCTCTTACATTTTCTACAAGCAGGGCATAAAATCACGTTTGTCCTGCAAGACTGCTTAGCAATCTGCTCAGCTATGGATCCAACCGCCTCGTTCACGTGTTCTGCTTTGCACCAAGCCCTGCTGCAGTGTGGACACCACTCATCCAAGCTCTACGCCAGTTTTCAGTAAAGATTTCTTCACCCCAGCTTCCAAGAAGAGCATCCTCGTTTCCACATCAGGCCTCGTGAAAAGCTCCACGAACACCCCCTTTCTACCATCATTCTGCTCATGACTGCTGTGCCTCCTCCAGGAAGACACAGGGTGCTCCGCAACTTTTGGGTCTCTTCTCTGAGCGCTCACCTGCATCACCTCGAGTCACTTTCCACCACAGCCTCACTACCTTAGCCATTATGCTGCTCAAAGCTCTTCCAGTCTCCATGCGTCCCTCAGCTCTACATTCGCTTCCACATTTTTAGATATTTGCTACAACTGTGCCCTAATTTTAGGGCCAGAATATGTGTTATTTCATCCAGGCTGCCCTAGCAGAATGGTACCACCTGGGTGCCTTGAGTAACGTGAATTCAGTTTCTCTACACGCTAGAAGCTGAAGGCCTAGATCAGGGCGCTGGACAATTCAGCCCCCGGTCACAGCTCCCATCTTGGATGCTAGATGGGTGGTTTGTCCTGATATGAAATTTATGTTGGATAATAAGGGATGGAGGAAGGGAGAGAAAGAAAAAGGAAAAACCGAGGGGAAAAGAAGGGAGAAAGCGAGCGAGAGAGTGAGCGAGAGAGATTCTTTCTTATCTTAAAAATTCACCAGTCCTATTGGATTATGACCCCAACTTTGCTCCCCCCGTTTAATCTTTGTTAACTTCTAAAGGCCCATATCTCAAAATACAGGCACAAGTATGGTTAGATATTCAACATATCATTGGGAGGGTCACAATTCCTAACTTCAGTTGTTGGGGACAGTATTCCTGATTCATTATTATTGGACATAGACTTGTGATCAGAAGAGCCAGAAGCTATATTTAAGCAGCAGCTATGTGTTGCAGTGCAGTCCATTTTCCAGTGACTGATGTTATTCTCGCAGCATCTTTCACTTCCACCTAAAACAGGAATATGTGGAGCAGGGTTTCTGGTGACTGAATCACAATGTAGGTATGAATTAAACCTCTGTCCAGGACATGAGATTTTAGAATCATTGCTTATAGAAACCTAACCTAGAAAAAGCTAAGTAATGCTTTTGAAGTTGACAAAGATTGAATGGGAGAACAAAGTTAGAGTCATAATCCAATAGGACAGGTGAATTTTTAAGAGAGTCTCTCTCTTTCTCTCTCTCTCTCTGTCTTTCTCTGTCTCTCTCTCTCCTTCCCTCCCTCCCTCTGTCCTCCCTTCCCTTCCTCCCTCCTTCTCCCCACTTTTTCTTCCTCTCTCCCTTTCTCCCTCCCTCCATCCATCCAACATAAATTTCATATCAGCCTAGCACATGTCACTTTCTGCCGCCATAGTGGAGGGTTATAATCCTGGTAACTATGCAGAACTGTGTGGCAGGTAGCACATTTATCTCTCCTCTTCAGGTCGTGATTGGTTTCTCTGCTCAAGTCCTATTTTCCTAACATTTTCTAACATTCTTCATATGTCTTTCTATGTATTTTCTGTTTTGACATCAACCATTTAAAAAACCCGTATTTTATTAATCTCAGGAATAGAGTTCATTTTCATGACCTCATTTTCCTTCTAGTAATTCTGTGGTTTTCAGCACTTTTCTCTGCTCGTGGTTTCCAGCACGCCCTTGGAAGCCCACTTCGCACGCCCATTCTCAAAAGCTCTGTGCTCCCCTAGTGGGAGAGGCTGCCCTGGGACCTGCTTTCTCTGCCACTATACCTGCATCACTGCAGTGAGGGGCAAGATCCTCTCACTATGTAACCTGTGAATGTGCCCCATCTCTTTGAAAGAGATTCTGCTCATGAAAATACTCACAGAACCTTGGAAAAGTCAAGAATGCTTGCAGATAGATAGCTGAGCAGGGAACAAGTGCAAGTCCAGGGTTGCAGCAGGTGCTAAAGCAGAGTCTCTGAAAGCCTCACTCACAAGCAAACTGCCTTCATCTCATATCAAAAGGGCCATCGTGAAAGGTGTGTGGTCCATAAACAGCTCCTAGTTCAACCTTGAACTTGGAATATTTGTGTAAAGATGATAAAAGGAATTGAAAATCAACAATGCACTTCCACTATGTTCAACTTTAATTCAAACCTGTCTTGACCAGCTCCTCGGATCACATCTCTATTCATCCCTTTTCTCCCTCCAGCGATTCCTCGCAAGTCACTAATCTTCACGACTTTTACCCCTCTGTGCTCCACGTACGGGTGAATTTCTAGTCCTTATTGCCCAGGCCTCTCTGATTCTCATCTCTTCGGGAGTTCTGACATCCAACTTTGACTTCGTCAGGCGCATCTCTGGGCTGGAGGCAGAAGCTTGGTCTTTCCTGAGCCCCAGGGCTGCTGAGACAGTGACCCTCTCACTAGCGGGCTGCCGTCTTCCTGGCCGTTGGCAGGAAGCACTCCTCAGCCTCAGGGACTGGGCAGCCAGAGGATGTGCTCAGCGGACAGCAGCAAATGCAGAGGCCGTGGCTGCGGTGAGGTGCAGGGTGGAGAGAGAGTCCCGGGGACTCACATCTGCTGCGGCCACTGTACAGCAGCCCCCGAGGCACCCTGAGCTGCGGTAGCCATGCACAGAGAGGGGGCGCGAGGGCTAGCAGGCACAGACCGGGAGGCAGCCATCGCTGAGGAGCTCAGGGGAGCTGTGGAGAGGACAACGAGTGGCTCGCACAGTGATGCACAGCGCTGCCCTTGGGGAAGAGGAAGGCACTGTATGAATATGCTGCTGGGGGTGATGACAGGCCACACAGACAAGCTGAAGGACTTTACATGACGGAAATCCCACTGTCAGCACTCCTTCAGAGACTGCCTGTGGGCTAAACAGACATGTCCTCGCGCTGAAGACCACCGCACTGCCGACGTACACATACTTCTCCTTTGAAATGCATGTGAACATCTGCTGCTGTGGGTCAGGATGAGTAATAAAATCAAGCTCAATCCATGTTGAATGCCTGAAATCACACACCATGTGTTATGCGGCTGCAGTGGGCTCAAGTGCGAAACCATGACAAATATGCCTCACTGGGGTGCGACAAGTGACCAGCGGTGGGGGCTGAAACAACAGCACCCATCTGGACAAAACCCCGGGCCCTGGAGGTCTGAGGCGAAGGGGCTGGCAGGGTGTGAGCGCCTTGGCAAGGTGTTCCACAGCCTTCTGTCTGGGTCATGTTCCCTTTTTCCTGCAGGGGCTGCCATCAGGTGGCCCACAGCCTACTGATGACCTCGGTCTCAGACACCTCTTCCAGGCCTGGTCTCCAGACTGAGTCACATGCTGGGGTCCTGGGACGTAGGACACCAACATGTGAGTCTGGAAAGGTCATGACTCACCCTGAAACACAAAGTAACTAGAAAATGCCAATACTGAAACATCAAGTTGTGGGCCGACCAGACAGCTCAGTGGACGAAAGCCCCTGCTTAGGCCCAGTGCAGTGGCCAGGGTTTGACCCTAGAGTGCTGTGCCAGCCCTGCCCCGCGGCATGCTGAGATGGCCATTGAGACTGGGTGTGGTGGCACGCATATGTAATTCCAGCACTTGGGAGGCTGAAAACAGGAGGATCACTACGAGTCCCATTTATGTAGTGAGACCCTGTAGATGCTGCAGACCCTGTACCAAATACAAAACATTAAAAAAAAAAGGAAACATCAAGTTGATACACTTAACAGATAATTTATAGATTAAGAAGAAGTAACAGAGCAATAAGAGATTCTGAACTTTATAAATGTCAAAATTGTTGAAACGTACCATTAGCCACACTAAGAGATATACTCGTGACTTGGTATATTTGTACTGGGAAATAAGAACAGGTCAACATTTTAAATGTTGCTGCTTTTTAATGTAAAGAAAAAATAAAATTTGAAAAAATAAACTCAAAGAAATTCTAAGAAGTGGCATGATAAATACATGAGAAAAACCAAATGCTTGGCAGAGAGAGGGCAGAGGAAGCCAGCAGCACCAAACTTCGCACATTGTAAGAGATTTATACAATTGACAAGCCAGCAAGGTCAGAAGCTAAGAGGAGGAAGGGTGTGGTTGCGGTGTGTAGTGGAAGCAGAAAAGCGTTCAATTTATGCTGCTGAAAACTCTGGATACCTACACTGAAAGAAACAAAATCCCACTCCTCCTTCACAACGTGCCTAAGATTAATTCTAGAACTATCAACATCAGAGTAAAACACAGACTTTCAAACTTGCTGGTCACATAGTAGAGAATTTACAGACTCTTAAGGCGGTAGGCAGATTTTCAAAATAGAATACAGGAAACAGTAAGCTTTAAATAAAAGTGTGGAGGGTAAAAATACATTTCTTAAATATTTAAAACTCATACTCACCAAGGGTAAATATTAAGACAATGAGCAGACAAGCCACTGTCCCAGAGACAACTTGTGTACTGCGTATGTGTGACAAACACAGCCACAACATGTGAAGAGCATCCGCAAGGCAATAATTTTTTAAAAAGCAACTCTGAAATTGAGCAAAACTCTTACAAACTTCCAAAGAAGACATACAACTGATTAATATGAAGGTTGACACTCACTGCCATTATCATTATTTATTGGTGAAAAGCAAATTAAGAACATAATTCAGTATAATTTTATACATGCCAGAATGGCTGAAAAAATAAAAAGCATAAATGCTGCATACAGGTAAGGATGTAGAATAACTGGAAGTAGTACCCATTTCAGGCTGGAGTGATAAATGACCCAGATACTACGGATAAATGTAGTTTATTTTTCTCACAAAACTAGGTCACTCCCTGTGGTCCAATAATGCCATTTTTGTTTATTACTCCACCCAAATTAAAACATGCTCAAGCAAAAATTCATACAAAGGTACGTTCTTTTTATAATAACCCTAAAATCTGGAAATAACCTATACATACTTTGTCTGCAGAAGCAGTAAACAAATGGAGGTGATTTATTTATTTGTACTTTAGTACAGGGTCGACAGGGTCTCACTACCTAGATCGGACTCATAGTCATTTGCCAGTGTTTCTCCTCCCGAGAGCTGGGATTACAGGCGCGGGCCACCGGGCTCTGTCTCAATCACTGTCTCAGCTTGCCCCAGGGGGGGGGCCGACACGGCACCCTGCGGATCCAACCCCGGCCGCTGCGTGTGCCTAAGCAGTATAAGTATATTTTCTTATGACAAAATAAAAGGGGGCGCAGGGACTGCGCCGTTTGGGCCCCGGTATGCCGTGCTTGCCTCGCCCTCTGGGAGTGCTACAAGTCCGATCTGTGTAGTGAGACCTTGGAGACCCTGTACTAAATAATAAATAAATAAATAAATAAATAAATGGATGGGGGAGGGCCAGCCAGACAACACAGCAGATTAAAGCACCTGCTTAAGCAGATTGCAGAGGGAGGGGTTCGATCCCCAGGGGGCTGTCCTGCCACCTCCCCTCTCCCCCCCTCCCCCTTGCGCTGAGACTGCGAGACTGGGCATGGTGGTGTACACCTGTAATCCAGCTCTTTGGAGGCCAGAAACAGGAGAATCACTATGAGTCCGATCTGTGTAGTAAGGCTCTGCAAACCCTGTACTAAATACAGGGGGGGAAAAAAAAAAGGGGGACAGGGGAATAAGCGCTTCCTACGTGCACTAACGCACAGCGCTGTACCATTTGCGTTAAGTTTAAGAATAAGAAGTCCACCGTGACAGCCTGGATTCTCGGAGGGCCTTCCGCACCTCGGACACACACCAGGTCCTCACCAGTGCGGTGGGAGCACAGCCCCAGCCCTGTTGGCCAGATGCGTTCTGGGACGCGGGAACACAGCAGGGACAGTGCGCTCCCTGTGCTCTTCTCTGTTGAAATAGCTCGTGATTCCTGCCATCATTTTGGAGGCTTGATTCTAAAACTTGCTCAGACTCGAAATAGAACCCTCTCCAAATTGCCCTGAAACAGCCAATTTTATTTGTTCCAATCTTGAGCTTTACGTGCTTGGAAGTGACTAATGGAACAGACACCCAAAGAGTCCCGGCAGCTTACTTTGTGGATGCTAGCGTAGTGTTTTCCAAATGTAGACCCGGGTACCTGCAGTGATTTGGAAGTCCTGCGACCCCCACGCAGGAGTCCGTGCGGATGGCGAGCAGGCGGGGTCGCTCAGGGACAGGAGGGACGAAGCCTTCTGGGCTCCCGCGGGCAGCGTCTGGAGTTGGCGCCCCGCCGCCACGCAGCAGAGCGCCCAAGCTGACCGCCTAGTGTTGCGGAGTGAGGGACTGACTCAGAGCATGAGCCCGCCGTGAAGTGGGGCAGTGATGAGCTAAGCGAGAGGCGGGCGCCCCGCGGCTGTCCCCTCCGGAGTGTGCTTCCGCCTTTCTCCTTCCGGTACGCCCAGGCCTCCTGCAGGCCGCAGCACGCTCGCTCGCCCTGCCGCGCCGCGCCCAAGCCTGCTCCGCGCGATTCTCGCTCCTGCCGCCCCGCCCTCCTGCCCTCTTGGTGCTCTCTGCTCTGTGCCCGGCTCTGCAGCAGGCCTGGCCTCGTGGGCAGGAGTGAGAAGGCTTCAGAGCTTCTTCTACCCTCTGGCGAGAGCCGGGAAGCTGCCGGGCCGACTGCGGGAAGGCAGTGGAGTCTGCACACGCAGGCTCTGAGCCGCCGCCCGACCTTCACGGTCGTGGAGGTCCGCGGCCAGGCAGGGATGGTAACAGACTCAGCGCGGAGGACGGTGGCCCCTGCAGAGCACGCACGAGGTGTGCAAGAGCCACCGCAGGGGAAGAGGCCGGAGCCGACCGCGGGCTCACGCAACTCAGAGCTCAACTCGCGAGAATGAAAGCCAGCAGGAAGAAGACGCCCACGTGTAGGAAGCCACGCGGAGGTTGGCGTGAATTCTGCGCCGTGCTGGCTGGGATAACTGGAGGAAGTGAACGTGTTGCCGACATCCAGGCAGGCAGACCAGCAGGCTCGGGACGCGAAGGGCAGTGCTGGTGAGTAGCAGGGGCCTGCCCCTCAGCCGGCGGCGAGCTGCCCGGAAGCACTACCGGCCCGGTGTTCTCGGAGGCCTTCGTCCGCCCGCCAGTACAGAGGGGAGGAGGGTCCAAAGCCCTCCGAGGTTTGCTTAGGTGATGTTCCTTTCATAAACCACAACGATGCGCAATTCAGTGCTAGTTAACCCCAACTGCACACCCACGAGCTATCTATGCATGTGCATGTGGTGACTTAGAACAAAATTGGGAGATATCAGCTAAGTATCACGCATGAACTAAACTTCTACACATTCTGTCCCCTTCTCAGTTTCCCTACGGGGATTATTAAAACAACTATGCAAGACGATTGGACTTACGAAGACAAGATAGAAGGGAGACCACGTTTGCAGCTGCTTGGGGCAATGCAGTTCCAGGCCAGGAGAAATGACCTCTGCTGAAGCTCCAGGTTCCCGCTCATGGAACTTAACCCTGGCCTTCCAGGCCTGCAGGTACACCGAGCCTTGGGATGTGTCCGAGCATCAGAGGAAGAAGACAGGCAGCAGTCACTACCTCCGGCCAGCAGCGAGGGTGCACAAGGCCAGCCTGCGCTGTGTGGGAGCAGGGCTGCAGCGTCCACTCCAATAGCAGCCGGAAGTTGGACCGGATAGACAGGTGTGCTCACCTCCACGAGCAGGCCTGCCTGTGCCCCGGGGAGCAGCGCCCGCGGGGCACGGTTGTGAGGTGTGGACGGCTGTGTGTCCCGCGGCCCGAGCTGGGCTCCACGTGCCCGTTAGCGGCTCGGCCCTCCATGGCCCCGAGCTGGACCCCACGTGCCTGTGTGCCCGGCTTTGTCCTCCAGGGTCCTAAGCGTGGGCCACATGTGCCTCCCTGACACAGCTGTTGTGCAATTTCATTTACTCTTCAATTTCATGGAGCAGTCTCTGTTTTCTTTGTCCTACCATTTCATGCACATTGGAGAACAAGATATAGGAGATAAAAGGTGCACATCTGTAAACCTCCTGCACAGAACGGAACAGTAGCACCTCTGTGGAGTCGCTTGGCTTTGGCTGCCTGGACCTGTCGCATTGAGAATGACTGTTAATGTCCTGTGGTGTTTGTCCAGTTGCCTCTTCCTCTAGTTTCTGTTCTATGATTGCGGTTTCTATACTATTCAGTGCTTAGATATTTATCAACATTTCACCTTTATTCATTGTGAATTGGGGCCTTTTGAACGCCATATTCATTTATTGTACTCACTTCAAGCTTTTTAGCGTGATTTCAGTCCTTTTTATTAGTGCATGTTTACAGGGCATTATGACTGCAGTTATTGCAGGCACTTGGTGCATGTGTGGTACACCTCTTCATTCTCTTCTCTTCTTTTTTATTCCTAACTCTCTGATTCCTGTTCCCATTCCCATTAGGAAAAGCTTGATTCTCAGCATTTTCCCTCAAATTCTTTATTTTTTGATCTCCTTTTCTTCCCTCCACTTGCTCTCCTTCCATTTCTGGTTTGTCCAACCATTTGAAAAAGGCCTCCCTATGTTCTGTGTATTGTATATCTCCACATAAAAAAACCCATTCTGTGCTGAGGCTGGTGCGCATCTCGTAGCACCGTGGCCTTGAGCTGCATGGTCTCGCAAAGCACAGTTTGCATTTGCCCTGCGAAGCCAGTGCCTGTACTTTGATTTTTAGCTTTTGCTAAAATCATTTTGCCCTTAGGTGCATCTTTTCTCTACATTCTAGTTTCCTTATAAAACACTAATCTTTTATTTACTTACCTTTTCTGTTTGCAATTATTTAGTGATCATGTATTCTTACGTTTACTGTTTATGTTAGGTGTACTGCAGTCTTTTCTATATGAGTTCTTACTTTCATTTCAAAGAGAATAGAAAAGTAACAGAGAAGACATTGGAAGCGAAACACAATTTCAAGAAAAGCCCAAGATGACAGGAAATCCACTGTGGTTATTGTGCGGCACACTGCTGTGTTCAGTGTAGTTGCTCAGATTCCCAGGTAGGATCATACAAAATCGGTCAAAGTGAAAACTTTAAGCATTAACTGCTACCTCAAAAAAAAAAAAAAAACAAACCTGATAGCAATTAGTAGTGCAGTCACCGTCGCTACCCTGTGTATGTGCATACCTGGTTTCCCCTTCCCTTTTTTCTTTGCTTTCTCCTATTGCTCACCCCAATTGCTCCTTCCTTCCGAGCATCAAGAAATCAACCGACAACAAATGCTGGCGAGGCTTGGGGAAGAAGGAACTCTTCTCCACTGCTGGTGGAGTGCAGACTGTGTAAGTGTTCAAATCAGTGTGGAGAGTCCCCAAAAACCTAGGAGTAGAAGTCTTATTCAACCCAGAAATTGCCCTTCTAGGTATTTTTCTAGAGAAATTGAAGCCATCGTACCACAGTGATCTGTGTGCACCCATATTTACAGTAGCACAATTTGTCCTAGCTAAATCGTGGGGAAAACCCAAATGTCCACCAACTGAGGAATGGATAAAAGAGATGTGGTATTTTGATACAATGGAATATTACTCAGGTATAAAGAAAGATAAACTTGAGGCTTTTATAAGTAAATGGATGCAGCTAGAGAGTGCACTTACAAGTGAACTAAATCAGACCCACATGTGTGGACGTTGTGCTGCCTCCCTAGTGTAAGAACCTGAAAGCATAAATAAAATCTAAAAGGTATAATAGACACAGTAAAAGGGAAAGAAACTGCTCAGGAGGGCTCTTATTTTCTTATGTTCACACTGGTTCTACCGAGGGACCCCGGTGCGTTCCGGTGGTGGCTCTGATGACTCGTCTAATGGGCTTGCTTAATTTCCCTTCCTGCCTAGCCGCGTGCCGAGAGCCTCCCAGACCTCGGCGGGCCTGCGCTGCACTGCGGGCCACGTCCACGCTGGTGTGTTTGCCTTCTCTTCTGCGTGTCCCGTTCCCGCTCTGCCGGCCCTGCTTGTGCTTGGCCTTGGGGCCATGTCTGGCCCACAGGTTCACTTTTGCTGGAGGCACTGGCTGTGTTTCAGCCGGACAGAGCTCGCCCTGAGGTAGAGTCCTCAGGAAGAGGTCGGGAGTGCAGCATTCGCTGAGTTCTTGCATTTTTGAAGCATTTTTGTACTTGCAGGATAACTTGGCTAAATTTAATATTTGACTCTTTTATTAAATTTCTCTAAAACATTGCTTTCCTTGTGTCTTCCTTCTATGCTGTTTTCAATAAGCCCGATGACAACCTGATTTCATTTCCTTTGTAGGTGACTTAGTTATTTTATTTGGAAGCTTAGAAAATGTTTTTGGACGTTCAAGTCAAATAGGCATATTTAGATTATATCTAAGGATTGGTCAATTTTATAAGTACCTGGTGTTTTATTTTCAATAACCAGACTCATGCATTATTTAATCTTTGAAAAGTTTTATAGGATTATAACTTAAACAAACTTCTTTTGTTTTGCTCACTTACAATTATGTTATGTCTTCTTTACTTATATCCACTTACCTTTTAATCATATATATATATATATATGTATATATATATTTAATGTTTGCTTTCTTATGTATAGTTCTTTCTCTTTGTGGATTTGTAACTTCCCCCTTATAGTAAAGATGAGGCATTTTCCCTCCCGTGTGTTCCTGAGTTGAAGGGCTACTCGAGTCATAATGTCCTCCATGCTGAGGCTCTACATTTCTTATCCAAAGTATGATTTATAAATAACTGCTTGAGGATACATCATCAAAATGAGTGATTTATATGTTTCCCTTTCCTTTGTATTTGTAATGTTTTCGTGTGATTTCTCATCTGCATCAACTTTCTTTTAGTATCATCACGTAAATTTTGCCTGAAATTATTGTTCGTGATTCGAAACACTCTGCAACTTTTAACCTGGGACCAGGCACGGGCAGGTTTTTAGATGGTGTTATCTTTTCAAAGAGCCCCATCTCTCAGTTGTGTGGCCACACCAAGCTCCTCTGGTGGATGCCACCGTCCCCTTGTGTGAGGGTGGCGTCCTCTGACTGCACGGCTCCCTGCCCCTCTGAAGGCGCCCTTCGCCTGCTGTTCCCTCCTACATGATCCCAAGGAATCGCGGGTCCCTTCCACTTCCAGGTCACGCTGCTCCACTGGGCAGTCTTGTCTGTGTGATGCGCCCCTCTGTGGTCAGTGCGCTCCCAGTGCCCCTCTTTGTGCGTGGACAGGAGTTGGAATTTGTTGACCGATTACTGAAGGAAGGACTTCTGAGAGCGGGGATCAGTGAGGACACAAGGATACCACAGGAGGCGTGAAAGCTTGGTCAAGCGGAGGAGTGACGTTGCTGCTTCCCCTGAGGAGGATGCACAGGAGGACCAGCGAGACAGGAACACTGTTATGTGGACTTCGCGGTGCTCCATGACCATCCAGTGGAAAGACTCCATTAAAATAAACTGAGTGCATGGTTACAGAGTTGAGGGTGAAGACTGGGGCCATGGTGACTCACTTGAACAATGACAGGGTGTAGTTCAAGCTTAGTTGTGCGCCTGAAAGAGACCAATGGGACTGCCCAGAAAAGCACAAAGAAAGGAGCTTGGATGTTGTGTTTTAAAGATGATGAAGAAGCAATACACAAGCAAGAGGTTCTCAGTGGGGATACAGAAGTAGAAAAGTGATTCCTGGAGTCCGCATGAAGAAGCTCTGCTCACCAGCATGGCGCTGCCTGAATGGAGTGGTGCAGGTCAAATGTGGACTGCACTGCGCAAAAGAAAAGAAGATTCTAGTTTAGGCACAGGCAAGTCTTCTGTTTCCCCAAGGATGCTGGGTAACAAATTTTCCCTAGTGTCAGTGGCATATGAACTCACACTTAGGATTCTGAAGTTTCTCTGAGGTTTGCCTGATCAAAGCTGTGCTCATGAACATGGTTTGGCTTCAAGTTCCGGCTCTGATGGACACTGTTCTCATTGGAAGCAGGGTTTTCATCTGTGCTGTACGTTTTAACTCGTTGTCATGGTTTGTGTGTATTTGTTTCCACAAAGCCTCAGGCAGTCAGTGAGGTGCAGTTGTAGAGTTTGTGATTAATTCATGATCCAAGGCTGGGATTATGGGTCTGAGTACTGCTGGGATTGTGGGAGTGAGTGCTACACCCAGCCTGGGGCAAATAGCCTGGATGTAACATAGGAGAGACAGAGAGACAGACTTGCTCTTCGTGGTCATTGTTGCTGCTGCTCCTGCCCTTTTGTTCGTGCTGTTTCACTGTTTTCCACCTCTGTGAGCTGCTGCCCTCTGCCATGTGCCACTCTGCCTTGGAGCCAGCTGAGTATGTGCTGAAACCTCCACAAACTGTAGGCTGAATAAACCTTTACTTCCTTAATCCTGGGTGTCGGGTATTTGTCCCAGGAATGAGAGAAAAGTAACAGAGACACTCATAAACTGAGATGGAGGTGGCGGCTGGAGCCAGAGTGTCCCTGCGCCTGTCTGTTGCAGAGCACAGAGTCATGCAGAGAGCTTTACCTTAACTCATGTGAGACTGCAGACTGTCCGTCCCCCATGTTCTCTCAGACACAGGTGGTCCCATGACAGAGATCACTGTCAAAGGGCAGGAGATACACTCTATGTCTCCTGGGATTAATTGCACAGCTCCATGGCAGAGTCTGTGTGTGTGTGTGTGTGTGTGTGTGTGTGTGTGTGTGTGTGTGTATGTGTCTGTGCATGTGTGCATGTGTGCGAATGTGTGTATGTGTGTGTTTGCACACGTGTGTGAAGTTTCTGCAACATGGAATTAAATAAAGCACCTCAGAGAGTAAGCATAGAAAACGAAACAAAAATGAATTCTATTTTCCATGCAGCAGGAGGCAGCTAGTATCACAACCCACTTCTAGGTGACAATGACGCAGTGGCTCTGGGATCCAGAAGCAGATGCACTTGGAGGAAAATAAACAATTTGCTGCAGAGGGCATTTGCTGCAGAGGGAGAGTGAAGTGATTACAGATTGCAGACAGGGCCAATTATGTCATACTTCTGAAAGCATTCAGAGGTGAAAATGATTCCTCTTTGCAACAGTGTGAAGAGGGCGGCAGCTCCCACCTGGAGAGTCCCCGGCTGACGTTGCTCTGCGGAGCGAGCAGGTGGGGCTCATCCAGATGAACACTGATGGAGTTGGTGAAAATCACACAAACCCACATGCCTTCATGTCCCCATGGGTGTGTACAAGTCAGTGTCTGAGGAAGTACCACAGAAAAGCTGTATCAGAGAAAGCCTCCCAGGAAGTTCTCTAGTGGTCCCACAGTGCTCCTCCGAAGCCCCCACATTGGCACTCCTGCCAGGAAAGCTGCCTTCCTTCCATGCCGCTTTATCACAGAGGCTGTGCAGGATTCACAGTGATTTTCTGCATCCTACCCGACCCAAGCTCCTCCTGAGGAGGCAGATGGATGGGGCTGGGGTGGTGGCCAAGCGTGGGTTCCATCCCAAGTGGCTTTTGGCACAGATCCAGAGAGGACTCTGTCCTCTCACAGGCCAGCAGGACGCTGGAGAGACACTAGAATGTCTTTTTTTTTTTTTTTTTTTTTTTTTTTGTGGAACTGGGGATTGAACTCAGGCCCTTGCGCTTGCCAGGGAAGCACTTATTCCACTGAGTCATCTCCCTGGAACCCTAGAATGTCTTTTTAATGAAGCAAAACAATGAATGACCCAGACAGAATACTTGCTAAGAGAATAAAGAGCAAAAACAAGCAAGCAAGCAAGCAAACAAAATCCTGTGATCATTTGTAACCATGAAAGAAATGACTTAGAAGTAGTGAGGTCTATACTGACAAGGCAAGAATGCAGGAAGAGATGCCCAACCAGTGGCAGAAAGAAGTTCTGCCAGAGTTCAAGAAAAGTGAAAAGATGGCGAGAAGAGCAGGTGCACTGCCAGAGAATCAAAGCAAAGGAAAGGAGGCCAAGGCCTGCGAAGCCACTGGAGAGGTTCCACTCATTCCCAAAGGACTGACATCCACATGTGCATCGTGCACACGCAACTCCGCGTGCACCTGTCCGCAGCCATGAATTTAGCTGGCCTTTGAAAAACAAGTTTAAGTTAAAAAGCATGGTTTCTGTAACTGGAGAGTCCCACAATATAAATAAATTAAGGAGCAAAAGAAAGCAAGCCCTGTTTAGAAATTGGAGAGATGGAGGAATAGAGATTGGGAGGCAAGAGACTAAAAGTAGCCAAGAAGCTCTATGTCTCTATCATGTATTCTCTCTCTCTCTCTCTCTCTCTCTCTCTCTCTCTCTCTCTCTCTCTCTCCCTCATATCTATCATCTACCTATCAGACATCTATCATATACCATCTATCTATCCATCCATCTATCTACCTACCTATCATCTGTCCAGCTGTCTACCTACCGACCTACCTACCTACACCTATCACCTGTCCAGCTGTCTACCTACCTACCTACCTACCTATCATCTATCCAGCTGTCTACCTACCTACCTACCTATCATCTGTCCAGCTGTCTACCTACCTACCTACCTACCTACCTATCATCTATCCAGCTGTCTACCTACCTACCTACCTACCTATCTATCATCTATCCAGCTGTCTACCTACCTACCTACCTACCTACCTA
>NW_004524731.1:1978484-1987428 GCF_000260255.1 Octodon degus
CCTATCATCTGTCCAGCTGTCTACCTACCTACCTACCTACCTATCATCTGTCCAGCTGTCTACCTACCTACCTACCTACTTATCATCTATCCAGCTGTCTACCTACCTACCTACCTACCTACCTACCTATCATCTGTCCAGCTGTTTACCTACCTACCTACCTACCTATCATTTGTCCAGCTGTCTACCTACCTACCTACCTATCATCTGTCCAGCTGTCTACCTACCTACCTACCTACCTACCTACCTACCTACCTACCTATCATCTCAACACTCTGAGCTGAGTGGCTGGATCTAATCAGTGTGCACTGTTAGAATATACTAATAAAACCTTTCTAAAGTATGGGGGTTATAATGGCCAAATTCACACTGACAAAATATAAATGAAGAAGTAGGTGGGTGGAGATCTAGATAATTGAGTAATTTAGAGGACACAGTCTTACATTTAGGCTAAAATCTGTCATTTAAGGCAAGGAGGACTCTGCCCGGTGCACCCCTCCCACCCCCAGAGCCCCAGCTGCCCTTCTTGTGCCCCCTGTGCACTTACAGCCCTGGTCACAGACGGCCTCTTTCCTACCAGCAGCCACCTCCCTTCTGAGGAGAGGGAGCAGCTCCTGGGCTCGCGCACGTTCGAGTGCTCTGCGCCCTACAGTGGTTTACTGAACGCATCTGCATCTCCAGCAGACAATGTGTGGGAAGTGATTATATAATCCTGGCCCGATTTGTCAGCGAGTATAGATTTATTCAAGTCGTTTACTTCTTGAGTCAGCATTCCTGTGACTTAATTTTTTTGATCTCCAGTAGAAAGGAGTTGCCCTTGTATAATTCTACAAAAGTCCACACTGGCATTTTCTTGGCAGAATCATAAATCTGGCTGTATTATAGCAGAAATAAATATTTCTTTAAAAAAATCAATATGGCACTGAAGGATACTGCTATGCAAAAGCACCATAATCAGAATTTCTGGAAAGGTCTGGCTCTTACCTTTAAGTGTTTTAGGTTTGTGGCCAAGATTACTGTTTAATTCATATTACAGTTTTCCAAGAAAATCTCTGTCTTTTATAATGAGCGATATTTTATAGTCCACATTTTAATGTACAGTCTTTCCATAATCTGTGAACAATCTGTTCTCCTCACTCTGCACATTGGTGGAATAATCAATGAGCAGATGTGTTGGAACTTTATTCTGGGTGTTGACACTGGACACGGCTCTGCAGATGGCTCTGCTGCTGCCGGGGTGTGTGGACCTGCCACTCGGGTGCCCCGTCGCATCAGCGGGGCCTGCGAGGGCGCCGACTGGCCATGTGGACAGCAGACGCCCAGCGTCCAGCAAGGCGGCCAACTGTGGTGGAGTCTGCGAGAGGCTGCGGAGCACAGGACAGATCCTCGGAGTTCGCAGAAGGTTTAGAGTGAGCGGAGAAAGAAGTTGCCAGTCCCATTTTTGGTTTTCACGAGTCCTCTGGGGTCTACACAGAAGTAGCAGGAAAGTGGTTCCGGTTTCTGTTAACTGGAAAGCGTCTCCCGAGATAACTGGATACCATCGAAGATGGAGCCATCGTTTGAGTGTGGAGCGAGCGCTAGAGGAGGAGGTGCGCGGAGTTTTCTCACCTCCAAGTCCGTGGGCGGAGGCCACTCAGTGATCTGGGAGCAGAATGCTGGTTCAGGTGGCAACACCACGGAGGCCCAGGTGTCCCCGCGCCCGAGGAGGTGGCTCAGCTCCGACAGCTCCCAGCACGGAGCGGTATTTTCAGAGGATGCGGAGCAGCGCGGCAGATGACTAGGATCCACTCGCTGAACTGCAGGAAAGGCCCCCGGCAGAGGGGTAGGGAAGGCCACCAGCGAGCTGCAGGTCTAAGGAAACAGAGGCCGCGGAAACTGAAGGGGCAGAAGGAAAGAGGTCCTTTCCGTGGGCTCTGCGGCCCCGTGGGCACGTGCGCGTGGTGTGGGCCAGCCCGCCAGGTGTGTTTAGATTGCCTCCTTCACTTGCTTCCTGCCCGGACTTTTGCTACCATGTCTGCAGCTGAAAAACCCTTAAACATGAGAGCTTATTCATGTGGCTCAACAGAATGCATTTAAAAAGTTTTAGCTGTAGTGGTGTATGAGGAGCAGATAACACCGAGTTACTGGAGATGTGCAATGCCTTGCTTTGGTCCTTGTATACACTGAAAAATGATCACCATCTCACTAACTAGCATACATCCCCTCACCCAATAGAAAGCACCCCAATAGCCTGTTCCCTTTTTTTGATATTCAACTGTGACCTTGTATTAACTACCTTTAATTCAACATATTTTCTAATAACTTCCTGCTTACCTCCCTTTGGAAGTCAAAATCAAAAGATTATCCCAAACTGTGTATTCCCCTGTAATTCCAGTTACTCGGGAGGTGGAGTAGGAGAATCCCAAGTTCAAGGCCAGCATGAGCCCCTTGGGAAAACCTGGTCTCAAAATATAGAAAAGAAAGGTTTGGAAATGTCCCAGCGGCAGCTTGTGTGCCCGGTGTGTGAGATGCGGAGGGCTTAATCCACAGTGCTGCAAAACACCCGAAGCCAGGCAAGCAAACAACGAAACTCTTTAAGCAGTTGGAAATTAAAAAAGTAGTTGAGCTATAATAAAATAAATACATCTCTGTGTCAACCATAGGAGGGAATGCTTCGAAGTGATGGAAATCCAAGTGTTCTCACTGCTTGTTATGATTAGTAGGGCATCAGGAAGAAGGCGCAAACGTTCTTGATACCTTAGCGGAATTTCAGGGAAGAACAGATCTTAAAGCCCAAACATGGATAAGGAAATGCAGGGTTTTTGAAATAAAAGCGTTCTACCTTATCTTGTTCTTTATGTGACTGAGAAGTCGTGACTACTTCATACCTTCTACTGTTGCAGAAAGTAAAGAGAAGCAAAAAAATATAGAACGCAAGACAATTTTTTATTTGCATTTATTTTATTTTTAAAATTAATTTTATTGAGAAAGAAATAGCAATGAGGCAGTTTCAAAACAGGTTAGTAGGACAGTTACAATAATTAATACATTGCATATTGTTGTCTTTGTAGTGGTTATTCATAGTACATGATGCAGACACGGTATCTTGTCTAAACACTAGACAAATCAAGAGGGCTTCAAAGTTCTGGGACAATGGAGCACTGCGTGGCGGGAACTAAATTAGCCCCTTATGCAGCAGGGCACAGCGGGCAAGTGCTTTGGAAAAGATCTCCATGGAAACCAGTCCTCCTCTCACCTTATCATGGAGCATCTGTAAGAACAGTCTGTCTGAACGCACAAGAAGTTCAGCGCTACAGTTCTAGCACAGACTCCGCTATGAGTGAGTAGCAGGTAACCGTGAGCCCTGGATTTGCAAGTGGTTCCATCTGGACGCCTCACAGCTCTCCTGGGAAGAAGACGAGGTCAGAAAGGGCCTCCTCCAAGCTGCCCTTTCTCCCTCCCTTGGTCCCCTGGATGGGTAGTAGCGAGACTCTTAGACTGCAACTGGACGCCAGAAATGGAGTTAGGCAATTTGGTGGTTGTGTGGACACCACAGAGGTACACACAAACCTAGATGGCACAGGTCAGTGCCTGGGCTTGGCCGCCACAGTCAAAAGACAGAGTGCATTCTAGGGTGATGCTGCTGCACATAGATGCTGCTTTACAGTATACTTTCTTGAGCAGTAAGTAGAAGGAGTGCATGCTTCTCCTTACTTGGGAGGAGAGGTGGAGCCAAGCTGATGGCTCCTGGGGTCCAGTCCCCCTGGCACTGCACTCAAGGTCGAAGCACCATGGTGACAGGCTGTGTGCAGCAAAGGTGCTCAGGTCGTGGTGGTCTGGAGGAGTAGGGAAGCAGCCCCAGAGCGGATGGGGCCAGGGAGCGCATAGAGCCCCATGTCTCACCACGGCAATCTAGAAAGTGCCCTGCTGGTCCCGGGGTGGATCCCAAAGCCAGTGGGTTAACACTGCAGCCTACCAGCCAGCAGGGAAGAACTTGTCCTTGTCGAGGACGACGTTCTCCGCCTCCTGGATGTGCTGTCTTCTCCCTTGAACAGCAGCGCCTCGTGCGTCCACACCCGCGTCACCACCCCGTGGGCATGAGGCAAGCATGCCCTGGAATCGTAGCTCCTGGAGGGCCCTCGAGAGCTGGCTATCGTAAAGGGAACACCGGCTCCCCCTGCTCACCGGCCTCCTCCCTCCATCACTTCCTCCCTCACGGGTGCCTGTGGTGACGTCATCGGCCGTGTCGCCTGATCAGAGCTGGCCTTATGCTCTTTGGGCTTTCAGCTTCTGAAAAGGTGAGCTAGACAGATCTGTCATCTTTATAATCTACCCAGCCTCAGGTATTTTGCTAAAGCAAGAGCACCCAGACCAATGCAGGCGCCGTTCTGTGCAGACGAGACAGTAACAGACACACGAGAGGGAAGTCTGCACTGGGGCGGGGCAGGCAGCGTTCCCCGGGCTCCTGGGGTGGCACTGGCCTGCCAGAGGCGGCTCAGTGGTGCTGGCCGTGGGGAGTCTCGCAGGTGAGTGAGGGGTGACATTGGCACATCTAATTTTGTTGTTAAGTTGTTAGATATTTTGTGACAACTGCCCATGCTAGTTTTACCTCTGTATCAATAGAGTAAACATGCAAAATACAAGATATTAGAAAAGCATAATCCCGAAGATTTGGTAGAATTGGGGCCATCCCCACTCACTGATTGCCCTGGTTTCCTAACCAGTCCCTGTTCCCAGGGTCCCGAACGCTGCGGCGGGATGGGTGTTGCCACTTAACCCTTGATGCCTGTCAGCTCCCAAAGTGGGACTTCACCAGGGAAGCCAGGGTGCCACTCTCTGGCTTCCAGCCACCCCCGTATTCCTTCCATGCCTTCTCTGCTCTCCACTGTCCTTGGTGCTGCTGCCAGAACAAATCGTGCCCTCCCCGAGCCTTCCGGCTCTCTGACAAGCTAGGATGCAGCGTCGCGGAATGCAGTGCGGAGCCTGCAGGTCTGGGCGGGCGGTGGCCACAGCAGGCTGGAGCATCTTCTTGCCTTGCTCACCCAGTAGCCTAAGATGAGCTCCCAACCTTCTCCTTCCTTCTTTGTTTCATTACACTTGGCTTTTTTCCTCACACAAAATAGGACTCTTGGGACAGCTGTGACACCACAGAGCTCAGGAAGTGTGCTTGCTCTACAAGTTGTGCTAGAAGTGCAAAGAAAACCATACTCCAAAGCCATGCAAACTGTGGTTACATGGTCTGAATTATTCATTTGGAATAGATCTTCAGGGTAGTGACTGATGGTATTCTTGACGATAAGTGATAAATAATAGTGGTTTTGATAAATTCTCTTGAATGGACGGCTTATGGTAGTGCATACACAGTGGGGAAGTGCTGCATTTTAAATAGAGATCGCTGCCCCAGTACAAATCAACCGAGGCTGTGACTCAGCATTCACTGTTAACAGGAAGAAGCGATATCTGGGGCAAAGAATGTTATTAAATTCAGGGACAGCAGTTCTGCCTAGTGCCTGAACACAGTCTCAGGAAGAGAGAGAGCCAGTGAATCAACAGATATGCAATTTGTGACCTTCCTCTGTCCTGTCCACTGGGGACATGGGGACACATAGCCCACTCGGCACAAGTGAGGTTTTGGTTCTGACTCTTGCAAAGGCAGAAGGCTGAGTCCAGAGGAGACACAGGAACAGCTGTGGCATTTATACATTAATTGAGGTTTGGGAACATAAATGATGAAACTAAACACAGGCTTTAAATATCCTTGAAGTATCTGGAATTAATGGAAAAAGGCCCTCTGCAGAATACCTGTGGTCATGGCTCTCCTGTGCTTGTTTTCTTTCTGGATAGCAAGCAGACTATAATGCAGGACATTTATTAAATAGGTTAAAGAGATATAACTTGTGGTGATTGGTACCGAAGGGTGAGATACTCAGACCATCCGATTGTTTAGGGTACCAGGTTTGCTGGTTTTAATAAACTAACAACTTTTGCTAAAACAAAAACCTGAAGAGCTATTAGACAAATTACTAGAATTATAGTTGTTTGGTAAAAGCTTAATAGCTAGAGGTGCACAGAGAATAATGGGAAACAGGGAAACTCTCAGAAGTAATAACAGTTTAGTTAACTTGCTGAACACAAAAATAAACATTTAAAAAAACTGTCATTAGTGTCATCTGGCGTATGTGAAGATAAAAGAACTTTGTTCTCAAGACCAGAATTATAAATAAAAAATGAGGGACTATTTCAAAAGTAAAGAAAGATTTGGTTTTGTAAAAACAGCAAAAAAAAAAAAATCACAAAACATGATTAAACATGACTGAGTTAAAATGATCGATCGTCATATGTAGCTTCGCAAATCACTGGGCAGCCACAGTGTGACACAAAAAAGACTTTCATGTCCTAGTTTTGGAGTCCGCCAAACGTCACACCTGACAGGAAGTGTGGCCGCTCATTTAGATCACCAACCGGCTCGACGGGGCCCGTGACTTGGTTACACTTCATTTCTGCCGCTCACAAGTTAAGCGCAGAGCATGTAAGAACAAGACTAAGCGCTGTGCATGTGTGACCGCCAGCACCCCGGGGCTCTTCGCAGGCAGAGCTGTCAATGGAGGCTGCAGTTATTATATGAAAATAAGGGGAGAAGCGGAAGTTTAGCCTAGCCAAAAAATATCTTTCCACGAACACGTATCAGTTAGCCAAACAAAAATAGAATTTCCTAATGGAAAAATCTGTCTGATTTCAACTTAATCCAGAAATCAGATGTCACAGGTAGGTGACGTAGCCACATGTGCCTCTCGTTGCAGCAGCAGACTATCATTTCAGTGATATGCTTTCTAGAAATCTGTCACGTAGAGTAAAACTATTAAAAGCATCATGCATATACAAAGCGGAGGGCAGCCCACAAAATGCTGGCGAGTTCTTCTCAAAAGTGTCCAAGTCGTTACCAAGAGGGAGACATTGTTCCAGAGTGAAGTAGACTAAGATGGTGTTAGTAGTGAATTGGGTGTCGGACAGTAAAAGTGGAAAGGGATTGGCACAGTCATGAGAATATTCTTAATTTTGCTAATTATTCTTTTTTATATATATGTGGTACAGGGTCTCATGCAGCTCAGATTCGTAGAGGTCCTCCTGTCTCAGCCTCCCCAGTGATGGGATTCCAGGCATGTGCCACCATGCCTGCTCTCCGTGGCCAGCTCAGTGTGCCCCAGGGCAGGGCTGGCACAGCATGTGGTGCCAGGGATTGAATCCCAGTCTCTGCACTTGCCTAAGCAAGAGCTTAGTCCATTGAGCTATATTGCCAGCCCTTAATTTTGCTAATTATTCTAAGATTCCATAACAGAGTAACACTTAAACTTCTATAATACATTTCTACTCCTTGGTACAGTTCATGAAATTTATGTGATCTTTATAACTCATTTAAATCAATCTGTAATTATTTCTAAAAATTTAAAACATGTCAAGAAAGAATGTACTAATGATGACATTGGCTCAGATCATGCAATTATAATAATTAAAATAGTGTGCAGTCGAGGAGTAGAACCCTGTAGACCCGTCAGTGCGCGGGTATTTAGCTCTCTAATTGACCCTATTACACAAGTTAATTGAAGGATTCATACCTGACAGGCATGTAAGTGTAGTTCATCTATCATTTAGTGTTAAAAGTCATAATTGTGGAAAATAGTGAATAATGTACTGTCTGGTACATGTCAGAGATACACATATATGATACGCAAGAAATATGAACAGTTCGTAGAGAATGGAGAAGGAGCCACTCGCGTGAGGACTGCACGGTGTCGCTGGTCTGATGGCACATCGTCAGTGCTGTGGCATCATCATTTATGGTAAGTTTGCTTTCCCACATGTTTCTACATCTCTAGATCTCTGCTTTTTATTTATAGCGATGATAAATATGTATTAAAATATTATCTTCTAAAGTAAATGGAACAGACCTCCAATTTGACAAGATTTGTTGAGTGTTCAAAACCGTTTCCCAGAAACACATCACGTGGCTCCCTGACTCGTGCCTTCAGTTCACGACACGCTCGCTGCCTTCGCCGTGCTGAAGCTGGAGACTGCAGGGGAGACGAACACCTGCCCAGCCACAGTTCTTGTGCAGCAGGAGGGGACCCAGGGAGTGGCCCCGCGAGGTGGGCGAGCCCAGCCCTGGGATCACATTCCTGAGTGGACCCAGGGGCACCAGGAGCAGAGCAGGCGTGACACGGAGCACGTCTCAGGAAGAAGATGGAACTGCGGAGGAGCCTCCTACCAGTATCATTACTAATATTTTATTTATTTATTTTTGGCGGTACCGGGGATTGAACTCAGGACCCTACTCTTGCCAGGCAAGCACTTATTCTACTGAGCTATATCCCCGGCCCCATTACTAATATTTTAATTTCTGAGTACACATAGACCAGCTCCCTTTGTTGTCTCTCTTGCTTCATTTATTCTCCTCAATTTTGTAGACCTCGATTGTGCTCATGGGAATTTTCAAATGCTGTCCTATTGCGACTCGGCTCTCCAGGGTCCTGGAAAGAATCACAAACGTGGAAATGACCCAGATCTCAAAGGAAGGGATTGGCCGCCTTTGTCAGCAAGGAAGCTTTGCGCTCACAGGCCTGCCCACCTGCGCCGTGGAGAAGGCACACGGGCCCGCAAAAGCACGGGGTGAGCTGGCCCTGCATGCCCACGCCGCCCAGGGTGCCGGCCTTGCTGACAGGGTAGCAGGCGGCTGAGGTAGGCTGGAGGAGAACCAGAGGGAAAGCAGGCACCTCAAAGCTGGTGCGGGAGTGAGCGAAGCCTGTGCGAGATCCCGCAAGACCGAGAAGGGAGCGAGAAGAGGAGGAGTCGGAAGCATCGGCGCCAATGCCGACCTCATTTCTGGAACAACAAAGCGACATTGCGACCAGATTGTGTACGCGGTGACTTGTTAACTTGAACCAACATCTTTAGAATGCTTAAATTGCTT
>NW_004524731.1:1987778-2018412 GCF_000260255.1 Octodon degus
ATATATTCTTTTAGAAAGTCAAGATGATATTCCCTTTCTGGATTTATCTTACAAAGCCAGAAATATTCTCATTCAGCAACCCCAGAAAAATATTGCAAAGAATAAAATTATGCATGGCAATTCTTTGTACACTTGGGGCTGGAGAGAGAGCTCAGCATAATAAGTGCTTCCCTGGCAAATGCAAAGGCCTGAGTTCAATCCCTGATTCCACCAAAAGAAAAAAAAAATTCTTTGTAAACTTACATGAAAAATCCATTAGAAAACTATATACAAATCCAAGAAAGTCACAAATAGAACTGATATTTCAAATGTGAACAAAAAAATAAAATTTGGCTGAATATTTGAAAATAAATTAAAATTCAATACATTAAAATATAATATATGAAACTATTACATCTCAATCAATACAGAAAAATTTGATAAAAGCAAGTCCATTCTTAGTAAAAGTGATTCAGGAAAGCCTTTCTGATAATATCGCCTGCAAAATGATCATACTTCGTATCATAATGAGGGGAATGAAGGGAGACTTTCCCTTGGGAAACTGGGACGATGTGAAGGGTCACTGTCCACCTTTTCTACTCAACAGTATCCCGGAAGCCTTGGACAGCACTGTAGGGCAAAGCGAAAGGAAGTGTACAGAAAGGTAGGTGAAGGAGACGCGCAGCTGTTCATGTTTGCAGATGCCACAGATATTTATATGGAAGATGATACAGAAGCTACGAGCATTTCTTAGAATAAATACTTGAGGATAGAACTGTTTCTATCTTTTTAAGTGTAAATTGAAATGAATGAGTACAGAAATGCATAGACACTTATCAAAGAAGAAGCTTCATTGTCTCGCTAGCACACATGAAAAAATCGGCATCTCTGGTCATGGTGAACTGCACAGTAAAGCAGGGCTGAGCTTGTGTCTTACTTCAGAAAGAGTGGCCATCCCCAAGATCAAATGACAGCGGATGATGCCAAGGTTGCAGGGTGGGGCTGGGGCCCCCTGCCTGTGGGCTGGAGCACACTAGTGCTGTCAGTGCGGAAGTCAGCAGCCGTGTGAAAACTGAAGCTAGTCCCCTGCCAGCACCATAGAGGCACACTTGGATTCTCATGCTTAAGGCAGCAAAACTCATAATAGCTAAGCCTTGGAAGCAGCCCATAGGTCTATCAGCAGACGATGGAAGAGGACAATGTATTTGTACATGGAGGAGCGCCGCTCTGCCATAAGCAGGGAGAAACAACGCATTTGCAGGAGAAATGATGCTTCAGGAGAACACAATGTCGAGTGAGGCACACCAGCAAGCTTCAATACCTTCTGGCTTCTCTTACATGAGGAGCCCCACGTCTAAGTAAATGAAAGCAAAACAAAGGACAGGTAAAAGCACAGGGAGATGAATCTTCCACAGATGAGATAGGACCGAGGAATGGAGAGGGAAAGGAAAGGAGGGATGTGGCTACGACACATTAAGACTTGTTGTGTGCATTTACCAATACCCCCAAGGGCCGGAGTCATTGTGTATCACAGATGTGTAGTGATGAATGAAAAGCACCCGGATGCAGTGCTGCAGGAGACCCAGGCCCGGAGAGTGCACCGTGCCTGTGGGGTCCCAGGGCCAGCAGAGTTTCTTAGTCTTCCTCTCACTAGTCTATGGATGACAGCACAGCTGCTATCAAAATCCAAGCAGGCTTTTTTGGCAAAATTGAGCCTGCTATTTTTTAAAATCATACACAATCACAAGAGATGAATTGCAGCCAAACGACTTCCCAGGAGGAGCACAAGGGCAGGCTTCACTTCTCCTGGGCTCAGCCTTCACTCCTCATCCATGGTGGTCAAATGCCGCGGGACACTTGTGAAATGTTCCCAGGGCAGTGACTTGGGACACAGCCACAACGTTGCCTAGTCAGTCACCTACCTCTGGTCCAGAAGCCGAGGCCATGGGCAGCCCTTCCCTTCCAGTTCCGGAACTCCTGGTTTCCACACAGAACAGAAAAATATAGCACCTGGAAGCCACTTTCCAGAAAAAATAATGTGAAACAGCCTGTAATGCTGAGCCCCAAGTTGAAGCTATGCTGCTTTTAAATTAAAGGACAGAAAATATCCTCCAAGCTTAGAAAAAAGCAAAACTTTTTGGAAGTGCTGCAAAGAGCACCACTGTTTAAAAATGAGTGTGCTCATTTAGACGCCTTAGTGCCCGGTATCCAGATGTTCTCTTATGAGCCACCTTGAATGACAGGTGATGACTTGTGACTCAGAGGCATTTCAGAAAGATTAATTATGGGGGAATCTTCGAAACTATGCTCTAGAGACCGAAGCATTGCCCATAATAGCTCTGTTGAAAAGATAATTGGCATATAATAATGTCTATCATTTTTGAAGTTACAACTAAATTTCTAGTATGTTTGTGGAGCTGATCAAACATCGCCATGATCTGATTTGGACACTGCCGCGGGAAGCCCATTGGGCAGGCATTTGCCCTCCGCTGCGTGGCAAATACAAGTCCACTTCGCACTCCGCTAGGCAGACGTGCGACCTGGGCCGTTGAGTGTGGACAGGATCACGCACTCTGACACCCGGGCACTCGCTTCTTTACTTAGTACAGTAGTTCTGAGCTCTATTCATGTAACACAGAGCAGTGTTTCATTCCATTTGTTGATGAGTAATAATTTATAGTGGAGATGTATCACCTTCTATTCGTTCCTCAGTGAGTGGACATTGGCGTTCTCTACCTTTTGACTATGATGCATGACTGCTAGAAAAATGTGTTGAAAAATAAACATTGGTTTGAAGCCTGTCTTTGGGGACCTTTGGGAGCCGCTGGGCTCCGCTTGCCTGGCCGCCAGCTGTGGCAGGTGGCGCAGCCTCTTCTAGCTGCTGGTCTGACTCCACCTCTGTGTGCATGCAGGCAAGGTACTCAGCTGCTCTGTGCTTCAGTTCTTTTCATTTTCTTTTTTCAGCCTGTAACTATAAATGGGTGTGAGATGCTCAAAATGAATAATGTGTAGAAAGTGCTTCTTCTCTGCCTATAGATCCTTAGTGTTTAATAGCTCTGATTACACAGATTTTTCTTTTCCTTCATGTTTTTTTTTAATTTATTCTAATCAAATCTTTGCTGGTGAGTGGAAAAAAGCATCACACACACACACACACACACACACACACACACACACACACACACACACACAGAGAGACATACAGAGACACACACACACTCCCGTGCCTTCAACCTTGAAGCAACCCTCTAAGCACCCTGTGTTCTGCCTGGTCCTGTTGCTGTAATGATAATCAGCAGCTTCAATACTGAAATTTCAAACTCTATTTGGAGAGGACATCGCTCCTGGGGTGCTGCTGGGTGGGGCTGGGGTGATCCTGGCAGGCTTCCTGGGCGCACAGCCGCGGCTTCCTGCTGGGGGAGCCGCCCAGCACTGTAGCGGTGCCTCGCAGGCTGCTCGGGGCCTTCAGGTGGAAGCTGTCCTGGGAGGGGCAGGCACAGACTTTGCTCTCTTAGCAGATACAAAGGAAGATGGGAAGATATGGTCAGTGTTTGAAATTATAAGCAATAAAAGACACACTGCCACTAGTTGCTCTTAGAATACTCTGTACTGCCTCACTACTCTTCCTGCTCCCTAGACCTTACCAGCAGCTGCACATACTCGTGTGTGTGTGTGTGTGTGTGTGTGTGTGTGTGTGTGTGTGTGTGTGCAAGGCCTGAGAGCCATCCAACAGAAAAGTAGGCTTGTGTCCTCCCAGTGTACCTCACGGGATCTGGCTCTGGGCAACTCCCGCCTCTTCCCCAAGGCCAAAGTGACCATGAAATGTAACCATTTTGAATCCATTCAGGATATTAAAGAGCCAGGGCAGTGCAAGGAAAGACACTCGCTGAACAGGACTGCTTCAGAAGGGGTCAAGAGCCATGAGGTGAGTGGGTCGCCAGGGCGTGGACACCCTCCTGACAGGGCTGGAATTCCTATTTCTCCATGCTGTGTGGTTTGTGCCACCCCTGGTATATATGTGACTGTCCCCTTAGGTGGCTTGTACCACATGATGGGACTGTCCCTGGCCACTCAATGGGACAGCCTTGCATGTACCGCAGGCAACTCAGGCCCCTGGGAATGTACTAGAATGCAGTGTGTCACGTACTATACTAAACTTAAAAAAATGTAAACCCTTCCCCCTTGCGTAGTCGGAAGCCCAACTGAAACACAAGTGCAGCAGGGGCTCCTCGGACCTCTGGACGGCAGAGTGCGTGCTTCCAAGGGTGATATTCATGGAGGTTGAGGGTGCAAGGACAAGCAGGGATGGCAGCTGGAGCTCCCAGGTGCATCCAGATGGCCCTGGGGCTCCTCACTGGGGGTGGAAGGGGCCCAGCTGGTGCCACTCCAGCCTGACCAGCCTCCAGCCTGGCCCTGCCCCCACGGCCTGCTTTCTCCTTCTGTGCAGGAAGCCTGGTCCCAGAGCTCTGTGCAGTCCTCCTTCCCCTCCTCAGCCTTTCCTCTTGGCCTGAGGGGTGCTGGCCACAGAGGGGGCTTCTTTAACATCCCTTCCCGACAGGGCTCCAGCCCGTAAAGCACCTGGGAGCTTAGGTATTTTCAGCGTCATAAAAGTAGAGGAGAATGTGAGCGACTCTCAGGGTAGGCGGCAGAGCGCAGCAGCCGGGTTAGGGTTTAGAGCTGACACCATGTTGTGAACGCACATTTTACCTTCCCGCCTCCACCTGATACTAAAGTAGGACCAATAATGTGGTCTCGAGTATCAAATAAAGCATCTTGCAAACTCAATCTGTTGTCTGCATCAAGGTAAGCAGGTGATGTCCCCCTGAGATGTGCTCACGTGCCCAGTCTTCTCCAGTGGCCTCAGGGAATGCCCAGTCCTTCCCCGGCCCTTCCTCAAGTCCTCTGCCCTTTGCGTCCTTCAGTTCTTGTCTCAGTCAGACTACAGCTCTTCCACTGTGTGCATGGCCTGCACACTTGACCTCCCCACCTCTTGAGCCACCGCAGGGCCTCAGCTATCTCTGGCAGGAGGGCACCAGCCACTCCTCCTCAGCTTTGGAGCCCCCACCCCTTCCTGCACACAGCAGCCAGACAGCTGACACCTCCCGAAGCCATCACATCTGGATCGATTGTCACCAAGGGCTCTGAGCAAGTTTGCTTGAGACTCTGCTCCTTCCCTTTCCCTGCAGGCTCTGCCAGCCCACCCTGTCCCCCCTGAGCTCTGTTTAGCTGCCCTTGTCTGCACTGCAGCCACTCTAAAGGGTCAGGCTGTCTTGTTTCTTGTGAGTTTCTTCATAGGCACATTTTCTTCTGTCTGGAAGGCTTGACTCTGTCTGACACTTTTAGAAATATTGCTTTCCTCTAATATTGTATTTCAGAGAATTTCCAGCTTAAAAATTACAAGAGTCATGTACTGAACCCCATGTATGTTTCAACTAGCTGCACCAAAGATGACCCTTTTGCACCATGGTTTATTTCTTTGCAGCGATTCTCGTGAAAAGATGCAATTCTGTTACAGAAGCAAAGCACACAGGTAACAAGGATGGGTGAACCCAAGCAGAGCAGCAGGAGGCTTAGAAGACAGCAAGGACACAGATGCTCCCCGAGTAGCTGCAGGCAAAGGAGGGGGAGGGCTCAGGAGCCTGAGATGTGCCTCCTGGGTCCAGGACACCAAAGCACGCCATGGCAACTCTTCAGGGGTCTGCCAGAGTCCACAGAGTCTGCAGGCTTTCAAGCTGGCTTCCAAGGACACCACCCTTATGCCTTCTGATCAGGAAACTCAGAGTCACCCTGGCACCTCGGCCATGAGCTTGGGTTTTCTCCTTATTATCCTGGTTGTGTGGCACTGGCGATCTGCTGCTTCCTTGGGGACACTCAGGTGACGATCTTGGCTCCTGGACACTAGCAGCAGCCTGTGTGCTGGGAGCTCCTTGTCTATACTTGCAGAGCAGGCTTGGGGCACCTAGGCCCTTGCTTCACATTGGCTTTCGTTCAGTGTCGTGTGCACCGGGCCCTTCCTTCTGGAATAAGGAGTTGTGGAGAAGAGTATGCAAAGGCTGCGGTTTGCCTTGATGCCCAGAGACTTCCTCTGACTCGATCATGCCACTTCTCTGTCTTGGCTTTGGTCATTCTGGTCTGACCCCCATAGGTACACGAGGGGCTGTTCCTGTGCACTTCCAATTCTTGTGTTATGTTCCAGGAAACTTCTCAGGCATTTGACTTAGCACTTGTGCTGCTCCCTTGCGTTATCTTTTCTAAGGACTGCAAGCGCTCACATAGTGTGTGTGTGGTGGCTTTCACCATATGGCACTTGATCTTGTGCATTTCTTCATTTTTAATGAATTCTCTTTGTCTAATATTCTCTTTCAGTATCCCTGCAGTGTTGCTCTGGAGTTCTTTTCTTGTTTAGCTTTCCTTATTTATTTTTATCTCTCTTTGTCTTTTCAGCTTGTCTCTTCACGTTTCAGGCTGTTTCTTCTTTCCTCGGTCCCATTTTCACATCCTGTATCATCTCTACATATCTAATTTAAAAGTAGCACAAGAATATTTCGATCATATTCGAAGAGCGCAGCCTTCTGTCTTGTTTCTTTGTGTGGATGCTGTTCTGCTCCTTCATTTTGTACTCTCATAACACGTGGTTATGAATGAGGTTAGTCCTTGGTAGCTCTGCACGGCTCAATTTTATGTGAATTTCATTAGACTGTGGGGTAAGAACAACCTTTTTCTATGGTTTTTGGGAAAATAAACTAGTGAAGCTATTATGGAAAAACAGTATGGAACGACTCAAATATCTGAAACTAGAAATGCCACTCAACCTTTTTCCCTTCTACGCATCTCCCGAAAAGCGCTACTGCTATCGGATCGCAATGATCCATACACACCCGTGTTTATAGCAGTGCAGTCATAATAGCCACATCCTTTCACACATTTAGTACAAGGTCCACAGGGCCTAACTGCACGGCTCAGACTCATACTGATCCTTCTTGGTTTTCAGCCGCAAGCGCGCACCACCACGCCCAGTCCCAATCGTGTCTCAGCGCGCCCCGGGGGTGGCGCCGGCACAGCAGGCCGGGGATGGAATCCGTGCTCCCGGAATCCGCCTAAGCAGACACTTTAATCTGCTGAGCTATCTGGCTGGCCTAATAGTTACATCTTGGAAATCGCCTTACATATAGCAAAAGGAATGGATGAAGAAAATGTGGTATTTATACACAATAGAGTACTGCTCTGTCACAGGGAAGGGTAGACTTAAATCACCTGTAAGGAAGTCGGTGAACCTTGTAACCTACCTCCTGCAGTTTTAAAGAAAGCTTGTCTCAGCAAAATTTTCCCACCTTATAGAGTTCGTGTGTGTGTGTGTGTGTGTGTGTGTGTGTGTGCATGCGTGTGTGCACACCCATGTGCTAGAGTGGGAGACATTTATTCCTGAGACAATGGTTTTAGAAGTATTCAAGTTCTCTCTTCTTGAGTGCAGTTATGGAAACTATCCTTAGTAATCTGTTTATCTAAGTTTTCAAACATCTTGAATGGTATTATCTGCTTTCTGCTACTGTGAATTCCGCACCCAGTGGTTAAGCCAACCACATATGGAAAATAATGTTTTAAATTGCATTAGAACAGAAGGTATACATTATTCATCTGATTACACATCCAAGGACTCAATCAATCACAGATCAAATATATTTGAAAAGCAATTTCATCCATGCAGACATTTTGCTGATTTCTTGAACAACACTGTAGCCGTGGAAGCGCTCTGTCGCTGAGCTGCACGTGGCAGTGACATTGTATTAGACAATGTAAAGCAATTAGAGATGATTTAAGTAGTGTAAGATGACACGCAGAAGTTATACGAAAATATGGCGTTTTATGTCAGACATTTGAGTATCCACGCATCGCAGTATCCACAGACACCCTGGAACCAGCAGCTCCTATGTGCACCCAGGGATGGTTATGCTTATTTAGGGCTAGACAAGAAACTAACACAAATGAAAAATATTCAGAAGTTGATTAACAATCATCCAAAAAACCTACTCAGAAATACAACATGTTTGCTAACTACATGAATGCCTTATGAGACCTCTTCTTTGCAATTGTCTGGATGTATACTCTTAAATCGCTTTTCGTAGTACAATTCTGTCATATTTTATTCCCTTCCATTTCTTCTCTCTGTCTCCCTCTTTCTCTGTTCTTTTTCTGTGTCTCTGTGTCTCTGTGCCTCTGTGTCTGTCTCTGTCTCTGTCTCTCTCTCTGTGTTGTTGTGTCTGTCTGTCTGTCTGCCTGTCTGTCTGCCTGTCTGTCTGTCTGCCTTGTTGTCTGTCTCTGTCTCTCCCTCTCCCTCCTGTGTTAGGGATCAAGGTGAGGGCCTCATGCATGTCAGGTAGCTCTCTAACACAGAGCTGCAGCCCAGGGCCCAGGCCTTTAACACATGCAACTGGTTGAGATGTTTGAATCTTTTTAAAAGCTGCAGGTTCTGTGGAGTTGCTCTGTTTTCCAAATCCTAAGTTTATTTTTCCTTTTGCTATCTTTGATCTTTGTCAATTCATCAGTTTTGATATCTTCTAAAACATTTCTCATTTGTTTGTTCCCCCTTTTTGGAAAAATAAACTAGTGAATCTATTATGGAAAAACAGTATGGAACAACTCAAATATCTGAAACTAGAAATGCCACTCAACCTTTTTCCCTTCTACGCATCTCCCGAAAAGCGCTACTGCTATTGGATCGCAGTGATCCATACACACCCGTGTTTATAGCAGTGCATGATTTTTGTTTCTTATTTTTAATGTCTTTTTTTTTTTTTTTTGGTATCAGGCACTTTGTGCTTGCAAGGCAGTGCTTATGCTGCTTAATGATATTCCCAGCCCTTTTTCATTATTTTCTACACCTATTATTTATTTATTTACTCTCAATTCTTGAGGTGGATATTCAGTTTATTAAGTTTTCTCAGTTTTTTGATTACCAAGATGTGCAGGTGAGGCTATGTCTGTTCTCAGTACTAATTTGTATTTATTGGGGGCATGAAAGAAGTTTTGGAGGGCCAGCCAGGTAGCTCAGAGAATTAAAGTGCCTGCGAGCAGGTGCAGGGGTGGGGGTTTGATCCCTGGGGCCTGCCGTGCTGGCCCTGCCTCCAGGCTGCGCTAAAACAGCAATTGAAGCTGGGCGTGTGGCGCACGCCTGTAATCCGAGCTCTCGGGAGGCTGTGAACAGGCAGATCACTACGAGTCTGATCTAGTAGGGAGACCCTGAACACCCTGTAGACCCTTCCTTAAAAAAAAAAAAAAAAAAAAAAAAAAAAAGCTTTGGTATGTATATTTTATTAGGAGTCAGAAGAGAATATTTTGTTCGTTGGCTCATAACTCACTAAGGCATTTATTCACTGCCAACTGTGTGAGGATCTTCAAGCAACCTCCCTGCATTGTCTGCTTATTGATTTTATAACATAATTATCATGGGCCACAGAAATGGGCTTCGTATCATTCTAATTGTCCAAATTCTGCAGAAAGTTGTTTTATAGCCCGGTACATGGGGACTTTTAAAAATGTTACGAGTTCTTATAAAGCACGTGTTTCTGTTGTCTGCGGCACTTTATACCTTTGGGCTATAACTTGTGCTAATCAGATGAAGCCAACGTTGCATCCACTCAATTAGCTCTCAATTCTGTGAGAAGCGTAGAGCATCTCCCCTTGCAGCTGCGCAGGTTTCTGTTTATCCTTACTTATCTTCCAATATTTTAAAGTGTGTACATTAAAAGATATGTATCTTTGTGTTAATGGATTTCTTTACACAACTGGAAGTGATGTTTAGGCACTTAGCAGCATCAGGCCTTTTGTGCTGCAAGTTAAGGATCCCAAGGACAGCTGAGTTCCTTCCTGTGGCTTTATGCTGAGAAGTATTACACAAGCAAGCCGAATTCCCCTGCCTAGGGCCAAGGCCTACAGGAAAGCAGGGCTGCACACGGCACACATGGCGTCAGCCACCGCCCGCCCGACACGGCCCGTCCATTCCCCGGGATGCGCCAGGCCTCCACTCGCAGTCATCAGACCAGGCCCACCCCACCACCCCCACCACCCCTCCCCCTCTTGCGTGCGCTGTCTGCACCCACTTCGGGATGCTGTCTTCCATTTCTTCAGAGTCTGGATGACCCTGCACCATCACTCATTGCTCCTGGGCTGCAGTGGGAGAATATGCACGTGGGGACAGAGATGCCTGGTGTTGATGTTCCTGCCTGGAAAGGCTGTTTCACTGATGCAAATACAGGTGTAGATATATATATATATATATATATATATATATATAATTTTTAAAATTATATATACAATATTTGTTGAAAATTCTGTCATTTAAACACTAGATAGTTGCAAACCTTTGTATCCAATGCCACAATTTTTGTTATTTGGCTTAAACTTGAATTTTATGAGATGAAAATATTGACGTTTGAGACTTAAATCGACTTTTGCTAGCAGTGGTGGTGGCTGTCATGACAGTAGTGTGCTGTCTTCTAGGTTACACTTGCCGAGTTTCCCAGCAACTTTCTCTCTGCCACTCTCTTTTGGAATGATCACTTTAAAAAAATAATTATTTTTTTCTTTTTGGTGAAGCTGGGGACTGAACTCAGGACCTTGTGCTTGGCAGGCAAGTGCTTATCCTACTGAGCTATCTCCCTGGCCCCTGATCACTTATTTTGAGACAGGGTTTTGCTGTGTAGCCCATACTCACCATGAACTCATGATTTTGCTCCTTCATCCTCCCTACTGGTAGGATCACAGGCATGCACCACCACGCTGGGGTGGAATAATTACTTCTCAGTATACTTTCTTTTCTCTGTTATGCTGAAACTTACCTGTTCTGCTCCTTTCATCGCTACCATGTCATCTATCTAAAATGTGCACATTTTTCTCATGTACTTCTAGTACTAATCAATAGCTCTAGCCTCTCCTGGGCATGTTATTTATCTATTTACTATCGCTGAGTTTACGATAGAAATGCATCCATCAAAAAACATTCTGAAAAAGTAATTTCACTTAGAAGTAATGTTAAGTAAAATAGTGTAATTTGCTAAGTTAAACACGAGTCTGTTGTTCCCTCACTCTTATTTTTTGTTTCAGATGGATTACTCAGAATCATTTATCTTTTAGAATTCTCTTTAGAGCATGTCTTCTAGTGGAAAATGTTTTTAATCCCAAGTTGTCTTCATTCAGCTTTTATTCTCTTAAGAAATTCATGGGAGATAAAAAGAAAAAAGAAATTCACGGGAGCATAGAACTTCAACTCTGCAGTTACTTTTATTCCAGAATATGGAATATGTCATTCCTGCATGTCATGGCTGTGCTAGTCACTTTTTCTAATCACTGAGGCAAAATACCCAACACCCAAAATTAAAGGAGGAAAGGTTTATTTAGCTCATGGTTGCAAAGGTTTCAGTCCACAGTCTGCGGGCTGCAAGGCATGTTGGCGTGGCACACCCACATCACAGAGAAGAAGTGGCTGCTGGTGGGAAGAAGGTAGCGAAGCAACAAGGAGCGAGCACAGGCCTCCGAGCCCTTGTGCCTCATCTGGGTGCTTAGTGCACGCACCCCTGAATACTTGGGCCCTGATCCCGGCGTTGCACCACACGTCAATTCCAGCTTTACGCATGCCGCATCCAGCTGGCCACCTCTGCAAAGCCCCGCCTGGGGACTGTGTGAGGCTTTGGGCACATCTAGACATAAGCCATTGTATTCTGCCACTGGGCTCCCAAAGACTCATGCACCTTTATGCAAAAGACATTTATTCCATCTCTAGGAGCTGCCGGAATCCTAGCAGTTTTGGCATTGCTGAAAAGCACAAGCTCAAAGTTTCCTCTGAGGTTTAAGGCAAATTCTTAGCTGCAAGCTCCTATAGGAAGGAAAGAAAGTCAAACACTTCCAGCGTTCAATGGCACACGATAGACATTTCCCTTCCCAAAGTTACAAACAGGAATAGCAAAGAATGGGAGCAAAGCAAGAGTGAAACCCAGCAGGGCAAATGTCATACTCCCCAGTTCCAATTTCAACCTCCTGGGCAATGTGTGGCAATGTGTGAGCTCCAAAGGGCTTGGCAGCTCCACCCACACAGCTGTGGGGGGTGGTAGGCCCCGTGTTTTCCATGGGGCTGTCTTGGCTATCTCTTGGCAGCCTTCCTCAGATGATCCGCACTGTGGCTTCTGCAACCTTCTTGGTTCCACTGCCTCTTTGGGTCCACACTCACAGCTTCACATAGTGCCCTCTCAAGAGCACATGGCCTGGCTTCCCAGACCTTCTTCTAAAATCTGGGTGGAAGCCTTTCTGACCCTACAACTCTTACACTGTGCACGCACATAAAACCGGCACCACATGGATGACCCAAGCTCGGCTGCCAGCTGGAGCAGTAACCAGGGTTGCTTCTCTCTTGGCTGTAGGGCTGAATGTCTATGAACCAAATCCTGAAGATCAGCTTCCCTCGGCTGCCATTGTTTAAGAATATGGTGCTCTGGGGCTTTCAAAGCAGTCTTTTACCTTAGCAACTCTGAGGCTCCAGAGGCTGGAGTTCTGCTGGTTCATGTGATGCCCTCAGGCCATCTTTTCTGTTGTATTTTGAAATACTTGGCTTTTCTTTCTAATCTTTTTAGTGACCAATTCCTCCTGTCTCCCATCTATACAGACCACCATATTACTTGAGCTTCCTTTTTGCTCAAACTCACAACATTTCAAATCATCTTGCTGGGTTCTTTGCTGTTGATTTATTTTTTTATTATTTTATTTTTTAGGGAAGGGTTTACAGGGTGTTCAGAGTCTCACTACTAAATCAGACTTGTAGTGATCCACCTATTTATAGCCTCCAAAGATCTGGGATTTCAGGCACACGCCACCACGCCCAGTCTCAATTGCCATCACAGCATGCCCCAGGGGTGGGGCCGGCACAGCAGGCCTGGGGATTGAACCCCCAGCCCCTGTGCCTGCTTGCAAGTGCTTTAATCTGCTGAGCTATTTGGCTGGCCCTTGCTCTTGATGTTTAGCATAAAGCTGTATGAAAGTTCCCATCCACGGTTGGGCCACCACCTCAACATTCAACTGCCTTGAAATTTCTTTTGCCAGATTAATTAGTTCACCACCCTTAATTTCAGTCTCACACAAAGTCTCTGGATACAAGCAAAATACTGGCAGCATTTCTCTCAGCCTTCTGGTCATCTGAGCTCTGACCAGAATCTCACATCAAGGGCAGCCTCCGGCGTCCCAATTCTACTACTTCTGTTAGCCTCTCCAAACCTTTTATAACTTCCCTGTCCCGCAAACCAGCTCTAAAGGCTCCTGAGCCACATGTAGGTACTGTAGCAACAACAACCCCACTTCTTTGGTATCAGATTCTGTGTTTTTTCATGGCTGTGACAAAATACTGAACCCTTAAAGTTAGAAGAGGAACTGTTTACTTACTCATAATTTGTAGGTATTTCAGTCTATAATCTGCTAGCTCTAACACGGGATGGCATGACCGATATGCATCAGAGAGGAGAACCAGTTCATAGTGAGTAGAAAGTAGCAGAGTGACAAGGAGTGAGCACAGCTTTTCTGTACGGCATTTTTATATATATTTATATTTTTCTATAAGGTACTTATTATACCTTATACAGCTTCTTGGGGTGCATAGTCCTCACACCCTTGATCCAGTGCCCTCAGTCCGAGCACTGCACCATGAATCAATCCCAGTGTCACACACTCTAGATGCAGTCACCAATGAAAAAGCCCCACCTATGACTGTATGAGGCTTTGGGAGTAGCGGGACAGAAGCCATAGCAGTGGCTTCCACTGCTTTTGAGAAAGTGGCTGTCAATCTAGTGATGGTTCTTTAGAAGTGGTGCTTCCTTTGTCTGTGAGTTTTTAGGTTTTCAGGCTGATGTATATAAATTGTCTACTTACTAGAATCAATGTCTCTATAGATTACTCTATTTTGAAATCTTCTTATACTGTCTTTCATTAAGTATTTTAATCTCACCTCTGTTTTTCTGTCTTGATAATTTTCTGACATATAATTTATTAATTTTTCCTTTTGCATCTAATTAACTATTAAGCTCAGGTTTTCAGTTTTTAATTTCCAAGACTTTTATTTTCACTTCTCTCTCTTTTTCTAATTTTATAGTGTTTTTCTCCCCTAATTTTTAAAAATTACATACTTGGTACAATGTCTTACTATGCAGCTCAGCCTCATAGTGACCCTCCTGTCTCAGCGTCCTCAGAGCTGGGATTACAGGTATGTGCCAACATGCCTAGTTTTGGTGGCTGACTTGGCAGGCAAAGGGTGGGACCGGCACTGCGTGCAGTAATGGGTCAAACCTGGGTCCTTGCACTTGTCAGGCAGGTGCGTAGACTGCTGAGGTCTCTTCCTGGACCCAAAGAGGATGTTTTAAAAAGGTTTGTTTGTTTGTTTTTTTTTGCGGTGCCAGGGATCAAACTCAGGACCTTGCATTTGCCAGGCAGGCGCTTGCACCACTGAGCTATCTACCTGGCTCCTCCCTTAACTATTTTAAGTGTCTGTCACTTATTGCAACATGGACAGCATGTCTTAATAAGTCATTATTGATTTTGTATTTCTTTTAGCTACTACTTGTCTTCATTGTAGGGCATGAGTCTTGATCCTCATGTTCTGATTTGGGAAAATACTTTCCCAGCAGTGCTCCTGGGGGCAAGTTGCAGGTTTCCCTGTACTCCTGCACCTCCCCTCTTGGGCTGGCCACATTGGGAACACTACTAAGAAAGCTGCAAACTGTGGGTGCAAAATTTTAAACTCTGTTCCACCCAGGAACACACCTTGTGGGCACTTATTCACGTGCTGGCTGGCTTCTCGTCTTTAGGGAACCAAGTAGGAGTTACTCAAAGAAAAAGAGCACTCCACTTGCTAAAGAGGCCTCAGGCCCACGAGCCCACGGGCGGGACAGGGTCCTTGCAATTAGCAAAAGCTGGCAGTGCAGTTGTGTGGGAAACTCAAAGCTTTCCGCGACTCTCCAGTAATTATTACCAGTGTTCTGCTATTTGATCTTCCCTGGAAGGATGCTCCTGGAAACCCTGTAGCCACAGAGAGGGCAGAGAAACCCACCGTTAGCTTCTGCCCCCAGCTGCTCGAGAGAGTCTAACGCAGTTCCAGGGTTCCCGATGCCGTTCGACCGAGGAAGGAAGACTGGTTGGCGGAGAACATCGCAGGCCGTCTCCGCGCCCTCGCGCTTCAGCGTGATCCTCCCAGGGCAGGTGAAGCCCGCAGCGGTCTCGCTCTTCGTGCGGGTCTGGCCGCCTGCATTCAGGCTCTCTGTATGCACAAAGTCAACAGCCTCTGCAGCTGCACGGTTCTCTCTCAGGGTGAAAGAAAGGGGACTTTACTGATCCTTTTTGCCTTTTCTGAGTTTTGATTCCATAACTTTGCCTTATCTTGGAGCTCTGTGGCATTTTCTTTTTTGAAAAAGAAAGGAAGCTGTCCTCAACAAGAACCCTGGAATGAATCACGCATTGGCTTTTTTAGATCATGAAAGTTGTGCATTCTCCTGACTAAGAATGATGTACTTTACAAAGTGGACCCACATTCCAGACTTCTTCCCAAAAGAAGAAAGTGAAGCGAGTGTGGGATTTACGTCAGTAATACTCTGGCGAGCAGAGAGGGCTCCGCAGGCGTGTAGCAGCCCGCGGAACTGTGGAGCTTTTTTTCTTTCCCTTTGGTGTGCTCAAATTCTGTATCATTATTTTTTTATTGGTTTGTTTTTTGAGATGGAAAAGACTCATGTGACTTTATTTTGTCATGTTTCTGTCTTTAAATTATGTTTTCCCAAACCTTCAAAATGAAGGAGAGTGATGAAAAAATGGACTAAAATAGTAAAACAAATGCGAGAGACGGAGCTTCAGCAGAAAACCGTCCCACCACACAATATACCAAAATTACTTTTTAAGTAAAAATAAAAATGAGAATCTTAGCACTGAGCACGTTTGAGGAATCAAGCTGTCACCTCAGAGCGTCTTTGAAGAATGACGCAGACATCCGGGCCGCTCTTTACGGAGAACAGTTCCAAGTATCCCTTTACAGCTTCCAGAAGCCGCATGAGAAAATCTTCACACTCCCCACCGGAGTTTCTGTGCCAAACCGCCCTCGAAGCTGCATTGTTCGCAGCCCAGGAGGACGTTAAACCCATATGAAATCCAGCTCAGTATTGAAAAAAATTCTTTTGTCCAGAATAATTATGATTAAAAAATTTTTCTGCCTCCAGAGAAAATATCGATCATAAATTGAAGACTGTAATATCGTTCACAAAACACATCCGCATCAGGATTGCTGGATACAATAGTAGCTCCTTTTATCCCACTATTGTTTCTAAAGTAACAAGCAAAAACAGTGTTGTGTAATTTCATACATCCCTTTAAAAAGTGTATCCCTATGCTCAGTAGCATCCCGTGCACCATTTTAAGAGGTGAGCCAGAGGAAGGAATGAACTACGGGGAACAGAATGTCCTTTAAAAGAAAAAAAAAATGAATAAATAAAGCTAAAGAAACCTGGACTTCTTCACCGAGCTGACGGTTGATAGTTATCAGGTCTGTAGGCCCCAAGCGCTCTGCTGTCTGCGAGGACACCCGGGTGCGGAGCGGAGGCGGAGCTGCGTGCGTGCAGGCAGCCCCTGCGCGTGCTCGCCTCCCGGGTGCACCCGGCGCGGGTGTGCTCAGGCGCTGCGCAGAACTCAGCAAGCGTGTGCGCGCGGTGCATCATGCGCCCGCAGGCTCTTTGAATCATGCTGAGGTTACCTACCTGCCTATGTAATGGGAATCCCGTGAAAGAGTTTCATACTCTCTTGCGTACGGGATGATAATAAGATTTCTAATATGGTCAATGAAAAAACACTTGTTTACCAAGTACCATTTTTCTTTTCTTTTTCTTTTTTTTAATGTATTTAGTACAGGAACTACAGGGTCTCACTACACAGATCGGACTCGTAGTGATGCTTTTGTCTTCAGCCTCCCAAGAACCGGAATTATAAGTGCTTTCCACCACACCCTCCCCAAGTGTTATTTTTCTACCAAAATGTTTTTATGAATTCGGTGGTGCCTCAGTTCATGAATTTATTCCTTTCCACAATCTTGGTCATAAACTGAATTCAATGAAAACCAAGGCACTGTATATATTTGTGAATATATTAATTACATTCATGTTGGGGAACCATGTCCACATTGCATCTTGGTATGCTTGACCCCTTTCCCACTCTCTGGCTCCCCCATCTTTTCCCAGTTTCCTTCACCATCTCCAGAGTCTATCTTAGCATTGTTCTTTTATTTTCCTCTGTAAAATACTTCTATTTTGGGTTTCCCATATTAGAGAAACTACTGGATACCCCAACCTCTGTGTCTGCTCACCTTCTTTCCTGTGATGGTCACAAGGAGCATTCCACTTCCTATGAGTGGCCAAAAGGTTCCCGTGGTGTGTCCGAGCAGTGTGCTGTTCTGCAGTTGCTGAACACAGATGTGAATTATGAAATAGCGAGGCCCCGTGTGCAGGCGTGGTGGCACAAGGGTGTCATAGGCACGTCCTTGTAGAACCCAGGCTAGGTTGAGTATCAGAGGCTTGCTGGAGGAAAGATGTATGCTATGAGTCTGACCGTTGGGAGCCACAGGCTGCTCAGACAGGGTGCACCAACCAGCCTGCGGGAGCATCACTTAAGGGGAACACTAACAGGAGACCATTTGGGAGACCAGTGCTTTTGCTGAATGGGAAGAAAGAGGTTCCTCATATAGCCTGAGAATCCCTAATTCAAAAACTGTACATCCAAAATACTCTAAAATCTGCAGTGCTCTAAAATGCAAAACCTTCTGAGTACTGACATGATCCACAATGGAAAACTCACATGTGACCTCCCGTGAGGGGCCACAGATGCAGTGTGGATACTGTGTGTGATCCCCAATGTGCACAGGGTGAGCATCAGTGAGTCTTACATTCCCACGTGGGTTCCATTTTTACACATTTTATTGTGTGTATGTGAATATTGGAGAAGCCACATAGTCTAAAGCAAGATGCTTTTTGCCCCATGCATTTTGTGCAAGCGTAGTTAGCTTGCATAGAGAAATGGTGAGCAGGTGAAGTGGGGCTGGATAAGAGACCTTGTCAATTTGTGCCTATTTTCATCCAGCGCTCAAGAACTTAGGGGCATGACAAAGAGCCCTTAAGAAGGGGGAAGTGTGCTCCCAGGCACTTGATGAATAATCACATGCCAGCAGAGAATGGCCAGACATGAGCAGAGCCTCTCTGGGGACGGTGGCAGTAAGATGCAGTCAGAGCAAGCACAGGACATGCTGCTGCTGAGCAGGGGAGTCGGCAGAGGGGTGCAGCTCAAGCAGCAGAGCCTCCCAGGGCCCTGGTCTCTGGCCCATCCCCATGGAGCCCTAGGCAGGGGCTCGCCACATCCAGGTGACTCCATGTTAAATGGGAGGAGGAGGAGGGCCTGACCCTCAGCAAAGTACAGCCAGTGTCACCAGCACAGCCATTGGGACCAGAAAGATGGGCATGGCCACTGGCCTTCTGATCATTCATCCTATGGTGGATAAATGGCAGAGCAAAGAAGCACGCACAGCGGTGTGGCCTCAGTCAGTGGGCTGGGATCATAAGGCCGCTGGGCTGGGTATGGTCAGTGCACACCCTAATCCTGGCCCTCAGGAGGCTGAGTCAGGAAGACTGAGTTCAAAGTCACTGGGCTGCACAGTGAGCTCAAGGGCTCATAGCCAACCTGTACTACAAAGCAGATCCTGCTATAAAAAGCACTACAGTGTTGCTGAGAACAACGAGTACTCAGAGAAACAAGGGAGATGTAGAAGGGTTTGGAGGCTCTGAGTGAGAAAATCGCACAAATGCGTGGAGGCGGGAAACACATGGCCAAGTGTCTCAGTTACACTTCTCTCATTGCTGGGACAAACACCTGACACTCAAAATGAAGGAAAGAAAGGTTTATTTAGCTCACAGTTACTGGCGGCTTCAGTCCATGTTTGGCTGGCTCCAGGACAGAGTGAAGCATGGCAGAGGGTAGCAGTTCGTGGACGCAGAAGACAGCAAAACAACAAGAGCAAAGGGAGGAGTAACAGCAACAGTGTCCACAGAGAGCAAGCCTGTCTCCCTTATGTTGCATTCAGGATCTCTGCCTCAGGCTGGGTGCAGCACTCACACCCATAATCCCAGCAATACTTATACCCATAATCCCAGCAGCACTCATACCTATAATCTCAGTGGATCATGAGTCAATCACAAACTCTAGAAGTCTGCCCATGACTGCATGAGGCTTTGGGGGAACAACTAGACACAAACCATAGCACCAAGGATTGTAAGATGAGCTGTGCACTGAGCAGGTGAGCACAGTGAGGTTAGCAGCCAAAGGCTCTGGTGTTTGGAGCCGTGACCAGGGCCTTAGGGCAGGCGCACTGGTGCGCTTGCTGTTAGGAGCCAACGAAGGGTCTTGGCATGCTCTGGTGGTGCGATTGCACGTCCTAAGCATCTCCTCTCTTGCACATCCTTCAATTCCATGCCTGAGTGTTGAGAAGGAGACTAGAGATGTGTGGAGCTCAGCTGCACAGAGAGAACACTGTGCAGCAGTCCCAGCCTTGCCTGTGGAGGTGTGTGCCTCGGGTCACATTGGCGCATGCGGGAGCAAGAGCTTGTGTGGCCGACTTCAGCTTCTTGGCTGCGCCGTCACCTGTTTCCACTTGCTGTCTTCCTGCACCTTCCATCCACAATTCTTAATCCTATGTCTTTCTGTGGGCTCAGAGGGGGTCGTGTGGGCTTGCCACCAGACAGGAACGGTTCTGTCTTGGGGACTGCACTGGGCTGTGCTTTGCATGTGGAATTACAGAGCTGGCAGGACAGGGACAGGGAGGGACCTATGCTCACCAGCTGGTGACCTGCAGACAAGGCCCCCAACATCAATAAAAATCCAAAACTTCACATGAGCACAATTTTGTCCTTCATGAATAGAAAAATCAATGCCATTGTGGGCTCCATAGCCACGCCATTAGCTAAGTGCATGGTCAAAATATACAGAGATGGTTTGCTTTTAAGAAATGATTGCTGTAAAAGGTATGTCGGCATTACTCCCCTCATGACGTCCTCGCCTTCATTTCAGACACATTTGTCCTGCTATCCTTGGCACTTTTGGAAGCAGTTCTAGAAGTCCTCTTTTGTGAAAATCTTTATAAGTCATGATAAAAAAGAATACAGTGAATTCTGCTGTGAAGGCAGGCCCCTAGAAGACGCAAGCTTGGCCTCAGCCGTGCTGCTCACTGGCCCTAGCACCGTGCAGCTTCAGGCTCTGCCCTGAAATCAAAATGACCATGAAAGTGAAACACTGAGTGGATTCCGGACATCACCAAAGCCGTGACAGCGGGACTAAGACAACCAGGAAAGAGGATTTCCAGAACTGCTTCAGACCGTGGCGAGTACAATGGGATGAGTGTGTTCAAAGCACTATTTTGAGAGGGCTTCATGGTTATGTGTCTTTTACTATTATAAATTCCTTAATTTAAGCATTTATCATATTTTTAGATTACACCTTGTGTATGTTTTTAAATCATTTAGTTGTGTATGTTTCAAATCTCTTAGTTTCCTTTGCTTAGCAGATGGCAGAAACAGAGCTTACGATACAAAAGAGCTTGTCCCCAAAGTGCAGCAGATCAGCAGAAAATTTCAGGCTAGAGCCAGGCGCCCTTCAGCTCACTGTTCTTCACAGGTTGACGCCTTGCCTGTCAGCTCCAGAGCACCCACTCTGCGTAATGAAGTTTGCTTCTGAGGCAGGTGATGCAAATCTGATTAAAGAGCAGGCTCTGAGGCAGGGTCACCAGGCCCTGACTCAGAGTGTTGCCTGTTAGGAAGGTCACACAGACATCTGCCCGAGAGTGAGAGCGGCACCCAGGCTAGGTGCGGGCAGCACGGTGTTGCAGTGGAAAAAGCTCATCTTGCTGCGCCCCCACCATGCCCACAGACGCTGGGCCAAAGCGTGCATGGAGAACTCCAGAGCAGGCTTTCTAAACTAGTGGAAACTAAGCCAGGCAAGGAGACTGAGTAAAACTGGCCAGAAAACAAGCATTCAAAACCAAGGGAGGATCCCTGGGGGGCGACTGAGAGGAGGACAGATGAGGCCACCCCAGCGCCTGTGGACTTCATCACCCTGCATTCAGGGATGCATGGACTTGCAAGAGGGGTCTCTCTGGGGGGCAGAAGACGTGGGCTCCAAGGGGCCACCTCAGTGAGGGCTCCTTGTGGGTCAGAGCAGCTAGTAGGAGTCAAAGAAAGTAAACGCAGGTTTTTCTTTGTTCTCCCTTAACAAATATCTTCATCTATGTCTTTTCAGAAAGCATTATAATACAGCATCTCATTCAAAGTAGTCACATGAAAGCCAAAACGGAGGCATATTGTATTTTTATTTAGATAAAAGATTTCATGGTTTGCTTAAAACTTCATTGGAATCAACGCAAGCTGATTTCCTTTTGCAAAACCACAGGTCAAAGCAATAAACTGAATAGTACAGTCTTGCCTTTTTGGATTTTCTTCCTATAGGAAAGAGAGAGAGAGAGAGAGAGAGAGAGAGAGAGAGAGAGAGAGAGAGAGAGAGAGAGAGATTTGGTAGCTTAGTATTTCACATTTCTTCAAAGGCCATAAGATTAATACCTAGATTCTTTCCTCACATAGCACTACATTTTATTCTATAACTTTATCCTGTGTTATTTTTACGTACTCTTGAGATGGTGGCAGAATGAATAAAATTAAGTGGTCAGACAAATTTCCCCGTTTTCATGAATGCAACCCAGTGTCAGTAAGCAGCCCAGTGAGTTCGGGTTACAGTCTGTGCCTCACAAGCTTTTTCACGTGATTTGCTAGCGATCAGGGATGCGAGCCCCCCGCCCCAGAGTCTGCACTGCAAAATGCACCCAGGGCACCTGTCCACGGAGACGTCTCGGCTTATAAAGATTGACTTGCAGCAGATTTTTAAAAGTCAGTGGAATTGGAGTTTCATGAAGTGAATTCCATGAAGTTTGCACCGGAATATGACTAGCTTCTCTCCCCCAGCCTAGGCGAACTGAGCCTGAGTTCACCTCCTGCCTCCCCTGCCAGCGCCTGCCCCGTTCGCCGGGCCTGCCTGCTGCATGCCAGCGCTGCGCTGCAGGCTCCCTTGGCTGGGCCGGGCGCTCTGGGGTCTGGAGTGACAATGGCATCCCCTTCCGTCTCATATTCTCAAAGAACAACCTTTACTTCTCTGCCTCCGAATCCCAGAAATTGTTTACTACCTCTGATCTTACAAATAAAAGTACGCTGGTGGGTAAGCACAGAGGCTCCCCCGCTTTTTTTCTAGGCAATCCAAAGTGTGCTGTCCTTTTGGGTCATGTGGAGGAGGCCGGGCAGCCAGGTGCTTCCTTAGGGGAGAGTGAACGTCGTTTCCACAGATGTGAGCTCTCCTGACGTGAGAGCCCACCTGTCCTGGGCCCGCGCAGCTGCGCACGGCTTTCGGCCACTCCTCTCGCTCTGCGTGCTCTGAAGGCCGACTCTGTAAGTGTTTAATCTCACTGACAACAATGTCATGGAGCTTCTGATAGGGCACAGCTGAGGCTAGACGCTTAGGTAATGTCCTCAGATCTCAGGTTGTAAGTGGGAGAGCTGAGAACTGAATCTGGGTGCTTCTGGCTGTGCCACCTCACTGCCCCTGGCAGTCCAGGTTGGCGAGCAGGGGCCTCTGCTGCCTTTCTCTGAACACTTAGCTTTGATCTCTACACTTGTTGGGCTGCTGTGATGTCACTTGATTAAAGGGCAGTTAGATAGCTGGTAGCACACATCTCTCTCTTCTCTCTCTCTCTCTCTCTCTCTCTCTCTCTCTCTCTCTCTTCTCTCTCTCCCTGTTTCAGGAAAGGATTGGGATTTGAGTGAAGGAAACAGGAAGATCTGTCCTCAAGAAGACATGAGTGGGCATTATCCAAAGCCACCGAGGGCCAGGCCAGCACGAGGGCCGGGGCGGGCGCTCAGCCTTCCTGGGCCCTGGGGCACACAAGCCGCTGGGTCTTAGACCTGCTGATGGGGCCTGGGTGCCATCTCCAGCCTTCCTGGTTGCCAGCCTGAATGCAGTTGCTGTGAGACTAGGTGTGTCCACAAAGACCAATTCAATGACTTTCCCCTCTTCCTTTAGCTGCAAGGACTATGGATCGTATGTTGAAATTCTGCCTTATGTTTTATACTTTGTTTAGAAACCATGAGCATGGAGTTCTACAAAGACTGCAAATGCACCAGCCCTTCTGCACACCACCCGTGAGGACATGCGTGAGCGCGCACACATGCAAGCACACAGCCTGATGGGGCTTGCGCTTTGGATCGTAAATGTCTAGCAGAGCCCCGCGAGTTTAAGGCAGGATCTCCTGCTGGAGGCTGCAGCAGAGGGGTGGAATCTTCAGCAGCGGGGACTTGGGCGAGGGAGTTAGATCACGGCAGTGGTCCTCAAGGAAGCGGGCCAGCCCCCGCCCCCTCCACTTCCTGGCTGCCGCTGTGAGGCGCTTCCTGCACCAGAAGTCCGCCGTGCCACATGCGAGCCTGGACCTCGAGCCGAGGAGGAAGCCAGCCAAGCACCAGCTGAAACGCTGGAAAGCCGGGAGGGAAAATGCGTTTCCTTCCCTCAAGCTCTCTGTCATAGCCACCTTAGCAGCATGGGGGACAGTTGGCTCAGGGAGGGCGTCCCACGGTCTGTGGGAATAACATGGGGTTTTCTGGTCACACGTGGACACGAGCACCTCTGCAGTCCATCTTTCATGTGTCTGGTTCGTCGGCTGTGCGTGATGCTCAATGCAGTGCTTGCCTTTAACTGTTGCGCCGACATTTGATTGACACTGTGAGTTTTAAAACTTCGGGAATTACTCAATGTATTATCCCGGTGAGAGCTACTGCACGGCTGCTTTCCTGGGGACGTAGGAGCTTCCGAGTTCCGCACGGTGGGGCTCGCCCTGAGTGTCCATGCTCAGCCACATGCTCAGGGCCACGCTTAAGGAGAACTCGGGGGCACTGAGCAACCACAGACATCCTGAGCTGTCCTTCCCACCTGCAAGACAGATACTGCAAGGTGAAAGGTGAAAAGTGGCCATGTTATCTGTCTTTAAGAACTCTGGTTTAATATGTAAGGAAGACAAAAATAAGGGTTTTTTTGGGAAATAAATAAGGTACAATGAGCCTACCTATGTAGAAAATGGAAACTTACGTCAGCCTAGCAGAGTAATGAGGAAAGCCTAACACGTGTCTTGGGACCACGGATGCAACTAGAGATCATGCTTGTAGGCGACACAGCTAGACCATCACCTCGTCCAGCAGGGCGGGAACCTGAGAGTAAATAATATCTGGGAGGTACAACAGATGCCGTGAGAGGGAAGGAGACTGTGCGAAGGAAGAGAACAGTTCGGGTGAGGGAAAGGAGAAGAGGAAGAAGGGAGGGAGGGAAAGAAACACGCATGTGAACACACAGCGCAGCTTGGATAGCTGTGCCGCTGAGTTCTGCTGGTCTACTGGAAGGAGAAGGTAATGGTTACGTTCTTCTTTCTTCTCTGTTCTTTTAAATCTTTTGACCAATTTTGTATGCTCATGTCAGGTAATCTGAACAATTAATTTGAAGACAACACTGCACAATATAACAACCATGGTTGAGCTATCATTTTGCCCAGTAAAATTCTGTATCATTTCTAATATTTTTATTCTTTTTAAAATATAAAAGAAATTAAAAAAATAATCATCACACATAAAACAGGAAATTTTTTCCTATATATAACAAACATCTGATTACACAGAAAGACAGTACACAACCCCAATAGAAACAGACACCAAAGGAAACACACACACACACACACACACACACACACACACACACCTGTGCTAATTCCTCATTGGGAATTGCCCAGTGAGTGCAGCCCTATGGCCCTGCCCCCCCCCCCCCGTGGGTCTGCTCTGCACGTCCCCATGGGAGCAGCCACGTGACTACAGGCGGCCCCGTGACCCAACCCCTTGCTACCCCGCAGCAGTAGGGTCTGCAGAGTCAGCTATCTTTGTCAGCTCCACAGACCCAGGACTGACTTCTGCTGTGTGCCGACAGTGAGGGCCAGCCTGTGGCGTTTCATTGGCATTTCACAGGCGTTTCTGTCACTCCAGAAGCTCCAAGGGAAACAGAATGTTCTCTTATCTCTCACAGAAAGTGAGAGCGATTGCTTTTGCAAACTCCCCTGCTTTGGAGAGCGGGGCCTCGAGGTCAGCCGTGGGCTTCTGGGCCCTGGAGAGAGCGCAGGGTCAGAGGTCCTCTCAGTTCCCTTCTTCTTTGCTGAGTCTGTGCAAGGCGTTTGTCCTCAGACTCCAAAGGGAGCACGAGGGCTGGCAGTGAGTGAGAAAGCGCCGGATCTGAGCCATCCACACCTCAGCAGTGGCTGTTCTTCAGCTTGGCATCAGACGTACTTAAATATTAAAGACCTCTAGGACAGAGTTCATGCTAAGACTAGCTCACTATTTCTCTAGGCCGAGAGAGACTCAGCCAAGGAAGCCTGTGTGCTGTGAGCTGACGCTATTCCTGTGACCCCGAGGTCTTCCACTCTCCACACACCCATGGCCCAGGCTGTGGGCGTGTGCTAGTGCCCAGGGGCTTCCGGTGCAATCTCAGCATCGCCACGTCTGCTCTGTGGTCTTCTTAGCAACGTGAAGCCCCTCCCTCCCACACAGCTCCATGCCCAGCTGTAGACACTGCGCAGCAGTAGCAGAGAGAAGCACACGGGAGGATAACATCTTTTGACTAGGTGAGTATGCTAAAACAAAACAAAACATAACAAAAAGAAAAAGAAAAATATCAGCATGTTCATTTTCTATTGCAAATGATCAAAAATTTAACATCTGGTATAACACCAATTTGTCATGTCACGGCTCTGTAAGTCAGAGGCTGGTTGGGCCTCGAAGGGTCTTTGCCCTGATTCCATGGTTCTGTTGAAGTTGGGGTCCCTGTGGGACTGGCTTTCCTTCAGGACTCGAGTAGAGACAAGCTCACAGTTCGCTCGGGTGTTGACAGAATCCCAGGGGCTGAAGGGCATGGTCCCAGCCCCGGGAAGGCTGCCCCCTAGGGCTTTGGGCTCTGGGCTGGAGACCCAGCAACCACAGTGTGTGGCGTCCTTCCTGCTCCCCACCTGCTGTCTGAAATAGTAAGAATCCTTACTGCCGAGCTAAATGCATGCAAGCAAGAAGGCTCCAGCACACTGAGAAGATGAAGAGAACCTAGTGGGAGGCTTTCTCCAGAGCTGACCACAGTCCAAGAAGGTCCTCAGAGGACCAGAGTGAGAGAGAGGCAGACTTGTCTGTCTCCTCTCATGTCTCTGTTGCCTGGGTGCTGGGCGCATCCCATCCCAAGACCTGCAGCCACAGGAGCCCCCAACCCACACAGCCCATGCACTGCCCATAGTGCTGGGAGCCTCTGTAGGGAATACAATGTTTTCACCCTCTGCCCAGGCCTGGTAGGCACAACCCCAGAGGAGTGGAGGGGTACCTGCTTCGGTCCTAACCAAACACAGCAACCCAAAACAGTAGGCAACAGCAGGTGCCATGGAACATTTTCAGAGTATTTTGGGTCTTGTGATCAACCCAGTCCCCACTGGTCATGATCACCCTGGGTGCCAATCAGAACCATTTGCAACGTGATCCCTCAGGATGTGGCCTCGGCAGTCCTTCATCTCCACGCCCCAGCCCCAAATGCTGTCTCAATGCTAGGGCTAGTTTACCCTCAAGTAAACAAAGACATCGCCTGCAAATCTTAGTATAGAGGTGTGGAAACCGGGCACACTGGTAGGCCAGACACAGAACCTATAATTCTGTGTTCCTTCCCTGGCTCTTTCTCTTGTTCTTGCTCTTGGTTTTGGGATGGGCCAGCAACCCCTGGAGCACCCTGCTCTCTCAGCTGATTTATCTGAGGCCAAATGCTCTCAATGGCACCTAGAAAATTAAATCTCGGCAGCCACAGATTTCCCTTGGTGGCACACACAGCTTCCCTTTTTGAAGTTCTTCCAAAATACAGTGGAAACTGTCAGACTGAAGCAAAGCTGACAATAGACAGGAGATTAAAAATAAATCTTCCCTGCCCTTTTGTCTTTGATGGCAGTGGATCAGTGAACAGAGGCTGGCAGGACCGGAGCCCTGACTGCTGATCCTTCGGACAGGAATTTGGCTTAGATACACACTGGAGCTACTGCCGGGTCTCGGGAGAGTCCTGTCAAGTTAACAGGCACCTCCACAACATATTAGTGGGCAGGTGAGTCTTTGTGCTGGAGAAAGACAGCCTTGGAGAGCCACCCCGTGTCTCTCACCCTGAGGCTGTGTGGACCTCCTTCTGTCCATGCAGGATAAGCAGCACCTTCCAGAGGGACGAGCATGCAGGGTGGTGGAGCCCATGGGGCAGTGCACTGTGCAGCCCTGCTGTGTACACAGGGAACCCTCGGCAGTCGGGGGTGGCAGCTGTTTGACGGCTTGCTGTGCTGTCACAGGACAGTGAGGGCTGTGGCACTGAATGGTAGCATGCACCTGTGTCCATGTGCCCATGTGGCACACACATGCACATGCATGCACACACATGCACACACACACACATGCACACTCACACACATGAGCATGCACACATGGAGAGATGGCTTTCTGGCTTTGTCATCCTGCTGTACTTGTCTTCTGCTTTGCCCTCGCCTGCACTCTGACACAGTACAGCTCCCCAGCTCGTCCTGGCCGGGAAACACCTTTCCCAGGGAGCGTCCCTGCTTCCAGGCAAGGTCCCGCCTGGCTGTGCACTCTGCCCTCTGCATTTGCTTTCTGTCCTGGCCTGCATCGCAGTGTTGTCAGCGCAGGTTTCTGCTTTTTTAAAATCTGTATCATCTTTTTTTAAATGGATTTGGTGCAGGGTCTCATTTCTCAGCTCAGACCTGTAGTGATCCTCCTGTTTTCAGCCTCCAGTGCTGGGATTACAGGCATACGCCACCACACCTGGTCTTCCATCATCACTTTTTTGGGCTGAATCTTTACCACATAGGGCACTCACAAAATTAATTGAGAGTCTACAAATAAGGAAAACCACATTCACAATATTCCATTATGTGAGGAAAGGCACCTGGTTTTCCCCCAACTGTTCTTTCTCAGTCCTTGCTGTTAAGTATACACACTTCAAAGAACGTCCAGATAGTGTCAGCAGGAATATCCTCCCTCTCTACCTCCCTTTTCTCCTTCCCTTTCTCTGTCTCTGTCTTTCTGCCTGTCTCTGTCTCTGTGTCTTTCTGTTGTCTCTGTATGTCTTTCTGTCATCTCTATCTCTGTCTCACCTTCATGCCCCCTGTGGCTTGAACCCAGAGCCTTAGCAATGAGCTAGATCGCTGGACTTATACATTTATTGTTTTCAGATAGGGTCTCACTAAGCCACCCAGGCTGGGCTTGAACTTGAAATCTTCCTGCCTCATCTTCCCAGAGACCTGAGATCACAGGTATGTATCTCTACACCCAGTCGAACAGTTTTCTTTATACCATACTTCATTTCAAACATCTTGCAGTCAATTAAATGCAAGTGCTCCTGGACTTTCAATGGGGCTGAATCCATGCAAACCCACTGAAATTGAATGTGTCGTAAGTTTAAAATGTGTGAAAAAGAAAAGCTGTGTGCTCCCGAGCAGCACAGTTCAGCTTGTGGTGGCTATGCAGGGTGCGTTGCCCCACCTGCACTGAGGGGCAGTGGGCATAGGAGTGCACCTCAGGAGCCTGGCAAAGGCCACGGAGCATGTTGCAGGAATAGTTGCTAATGATTCTTTATGCACCGCTATGAAGTAAAGCAATCCTAAGTAGCCAGGCTTGGTTAAGGGCCACAGACACACACGTATGCCCTGGTGTCAGATCTTGCAACTGACCAGCAAGGCAGGAGCTGGCCTTCACAGAGGACAGAGTGGGCACAGGTGCCGGGTGTTCCCTGGGGGCCAGGACAGGCTTCCATGTGCGTGGCCACCTCCTTCCAGTCCTGGGTGAACTGCCTGAGCCCTGCTGTCAGCTCTCAAACCAAAGGATACCTGCCCATTCTGTGCATCACCCAAAGCATCTGTGGGGCTGCCTGGGGGACAGGCCTGTGGGAGCACCAAGTCCTTCGTCCCTGGCAGATGGGCAGGCCATGGCAGGGTGTGTGCCTGCCTGTGATCTGGGACTGGGAGGCTGTCACAGGCAAAGACAAGCAGGAGCCTGTTGGAAGCAGCACCAGCCACAGGGTGACCGCCATTGTGTCCCATGGACTGACCGCATGCCGCAGGTCCATGTCCCCTGCAGGATGGAGGGCAGTTCCCCTCACCCAGAGACCTGGGCAGTGGCACCGTGACATCACATCATGCTACGACACAGTGCTGTCCTGTGTGACACAGCCTGTGTGGTCTCCTCTGCAGGGAGGCCGTGGTTGCCAGGAGGAGCATGTGGCATGTCTGTGTGCTCCCTGCAGGGCTTCAGGTCCCGAAGGTAACCTGGGCAGGATTTCAAGATTTCCTAAGATGCAGACAGGAATCACCCTGCTGCTTCTGAACTAGGGCTTCAGACCCTTTGTCTGCCTTTGTTTGTTTCTCATTTCTTTCTCTAGTCTGGCCTGGACTGGCAGATTTGGCCCCAGAGTGGGGCAGAGAGGGATGGAGGAGGAGCAGGTCAGGGGGCAACTCCGTCCTAATGAGCCATGTGGGGAGGAAGAAGGACAGGGCCACATGACAGGGTCACAGGAGCGAGCGACTACAAGGCCATGTGCTTGAGCAGGCTCCAGAGGGTGACGGGATGGCAAGCTGCTGCCCTGAGAAGCGGCAGAGGCAGGGGCAGAGCCCAGAGGAATGGCTCTGCATGTGTCACAGGGGCCAGCACAGGCCTTGGATGTCTCCTGGCACGAAGACCACTTCCCTCCAGGAGCTGCTGAGGACAGGGTCAGAAGCATGACCCAAAATTTGCGGACACTCCCGTTTTCTACTTTCCTCATGGAATTCTGTGGCAGTGCTTCAGTGTCTGGGGAAAAATTCCCAGCAAAGTACAAAAGGCCCTGGAGCAGCAAACCTCTACTGAAACTGTGGTTAAATGTAGAACTGAACCGGTTGATAAATGAAGAGAGAACGCGAGCTAGATTCAGGACCCCAGCAGTCACACCAATTGGAAAAAAATGAGGACAATTCACTGAGCAGAAAAGGACAATCTTGCCAGAAAAAAGAAATCAGTACTAAAAGTGAAAAACTGCTTTTCTTTGTAGAAAAGTTTAAGGTTTATCCAGCACAGTGGACATTGGACATATTTTTGGAAATGGCCCGTGGGCGGCCGTGCTGACCCTTCCCTCCACTCCCTCAGCCTCTGCTTCCCACCTCTTGCAGCTCTGCCCAGGGTGAGCCCTGGACCGAAAGGCTCGCGGTGGCTCTCCCGGGCGACCTCTAGTCGGCGCTCTCCTCTCCTTTGGAGCCATTTCCTCTCCCCTTTGGAAGCGCTTCGAAGTTTCTCAGGTGCTGAGCCAGTTCACCTGGTTGGCTGCCCTCGCGGGAGTCCAGCTGCTGCTTCTCGCCTCCTGGCCTTGGGAAGACCGCGAGGTCCCCATCTCTCACTGGTGAGTGTTCACCTGAGGCTGCAAGGTACCTCGGGGTTCCCTCCGG
>NW_004524731.1:2019392-2020671 GCF_000260255.1 Octodon degus
ATCCGGCATGCGTGTCCGCAAGCAGACTCCCAGTGCGTGTTCAGTACCATATTTATTTTAAGTGGAAATCAATGAAAATGGAACCAAGTAGGCTCTGAAAGAGAAATGTGGGACCCTCCAACCCCAGTGTGGGCGGCTAAGCAGAGAGAGGCCCTGGGCAGTGCCCTCCTGGTCCCATTTGGCTTGAGGAGAAGCAGGCAGCGGGGTCTGCAAGTCTGCTGTGACACAAGGAGGTCAGGGGAGCCAGGGCTGATGACTAGGCTGGAAAGGCCGGCTCATGACCCCTGGTGACATTTTCCCCATCTCGTTTATTTCTTTGGCATGATGTTCTCGGGTTTGTCTGTGCTGTGACCCTTATATGTTGAATGAAAAGGAGAAGGAGCCAGTTTCAGCAATGGAGACCCATCACGTTTGGACGTCTGGCGGCAGCGTGGTGGGATGTAGTCCCAGGAGCCTAGAGAGGTACTGAGCAGCTCGAGATGACATTGAGTACAACTGTGTCATGACTGTCTGCTAAATATGCAGATCTGAGCGGCTCTTGTCACACAAAAAGCTTACGTGAGGTGACAGATGTGCTACTCAGCTTCAGTACGGTGATCATTTCACTATTTATTTTATCTCACATCATGCCGCAAACCTCAACTCTACATGATGAAATGCATTCTAAGAAAATAAGTGATTTAAAAGAGCTGCCAGAAGTGAAAACAATTAGCATTCCCAGTGCATTTAGCACATGTCCACAAGAACGGTAAGGCTCCACGAGCATCAGCTTCTCATGCACAGGGACGCCTGGGCGCACGGCCGCTGCTCCTTGCAAATGATTCACTTTGCACACCAAAGCATCAGGCAGGAGTTTGCTTCTACCCTCAGACTCTGCCTCAGGCCCCAGGCGTGCTCATGGTCATGTCCCCTGCATAGCTGCAGCCATCTGCCACAAGTCATAGACAAATTCAATTCATTAGCAGGGGTGCCACTGTATTCACACCCATTCCAGTGAAGCTTCTAGCGACCTTCCGCGAGCTGCGCACAGCCCATCACATAACACTGAGGGAGAGCCTGAGGCAATCACGAAGCCCCGCCTTCACCAGCAAGAGTCTTGCCTTCTTAGGTAGACAGAGCCTCATGTGCACATTTAGAGGGCAGCAGACATGCAGTGAGCTCCGCCAGCTCCCAGGCTGGGCTCTGCCTCCAGAGGGCTGGAGGAAGTCCTGAGGAAGTCCCCAGGGTCCGGGGAGGCCGAGCCCTTCAAGCTGAGCGAATGTCAGGGGTGGCAAGGCGG
>NW_004524731.1:2022262-2073227 GCF_000260255.1 Octodon degus
TCCTGCCCAGACAGTGCCATCGTTGGTGGCTAGGCAGCCCTGGGTCTCATGATGCTGATTTTGCAAGAGTATAAGCAAATGCCCCTCTGTTGTAGTTCAGTCCTCTTGTCCATTGGGTAAGGAGGCCTCTGCCTGACCTCAGATTCTCTTGCTCTTCTCTATTTTCTAAATCCCTTCACCGTGTCCTCCCAGGAATCACCAAGAAAGCAGCGAGGCCCTACTGCTGAGGTGCAGCTGTCAGTGACAGGAGCTGTAGACCTGACCCGCCGAAGGTAGGAACCAGAGTGGGTGCGGGGTGCGACAGAGGGGCTCAGAGAGCGCCGGGTCATGGGCTGGTGAACGAAAGCCCTCAACTGCAACGCCGTCTTCTTCAGATCCGCAAAGCGCAGCTTTTATATGCACTGCCTCCGCATTTTCCAGAGTATTCTTCCCAAACCTAGACCCGGATGACACAATTACTGCTATTAACTTGAGATACGCATTGTAAGTCTCGGGAGAGAGAAGAACTTGTCACTCCGTGCTGTGCTGGCTGGCAGGGCTGCGCTCTGCTGTGCGGCCCACTACGTCCTCTACACAGGGGGTTGCGGGCTGGGCAGCGGACTGTGCCCACTGGGGAGCGCGCAGCACACTGAACGTCGTCTCTTCTCTTTTTATACCACTTTTGTCATTGGCTGATATTTTTACTTGGGGACAGAGTCAGAAGATGAGGAGACACTTGAAATGCAACATGCAAACACATCAGCAGCAATCACGTCCCCGTGATTCACCCTGCAGGGCCCGCGTCTGGGGTGGGTGCTGGCTGCCCCTGGGGCTGCAGGCCCACTGCACTCTGTGTCAGTGAGAAAGGTGACAAAGGCAGCACTCGGAAGTAATGGGACCCTCTAGGAACACGGGCTGCTCTTAGATTTTAGAGGGAAGAATTCAGATTTAGTCCGTAAGGACAATTATTTCGCCAGCTCGCTTGCCTCTGCCACTGGTGGGCTCTGCACAGGGCTGAGCTGATTCCCAGCTAGGCCACATTCCCCCCACAGTGCTCCAACCGTCCGACCTCTCTGATGTCCTGTGTCCACACTTTTAAGTTGGACATCTGAAAGCTTCACACTTCCTAAAGGGCCGTTCTACCCTCCTGTGGTCTATGCAGTTCTTGCTTGTTGAGTTCATTTCAATGCACAATCACAGAGGCCTTCAGAGAATGGTGTATGTGTGTATATAATGTTTTTAATGGAAAGGGTGTAAAAGAGAGCTTATTTTAGTCTTGTTCTGACTGCCCTTCAAGTCACATTGGACCTGGGGGCCAGTCGCAAGTGACAGCAACGCTTCTGCTACAAAGTAATATTAGACAGGTGTTTGGGGAATGTTAAAATGTAACCCTGAACGGACAAGAAAGCTATGTATTAACACACAATTAAGACATGCTGTGAGTTAAATAAGCAACAAAAGACCGCGAAAGCTAAGCATCAGGTGTTGGGAGGAAGCCAAGTGGCCAGTGTGCATCTGAAGCAGCTGCCTGGGCAGGTGGCCGTGAGGCCCGGGCAGGGCCGGGGGACGGGGCGCTCCGAGGAGCAGGGGAGCAAGCGTGCTGCTGATGCTCATGATGGCAACACACCATTGGCTCACAAGTCTTAGGGCTTGAAGCTCGGACGCAGGAAGGGTGTCTGCAGGAACCTGGTCTGCGTCATAGAGCACAGCAGGGGGAACACGGAAGTGAGGTCCAGCCCTCTCCAGAGCCAACAGAGGAAGACAGATGCCATGTCTGTGTCAGGAGCTTGGAGAATGCAGGGGGCTGACCCAGAAGGTGACGGGAGAGAGCCACTTAGGCAGGGAAAGTTGTTAACAGGGTCTCAACTGCATTTTTGGCCCTGTTCTCTTTCAAAGCATCTTTTAAAATACTATTACTTATTTATTTGTTTCAGGATCCCACTATGCAGCTCAGACTCATAGTGATCCTCCTGTCTCAGCCTCCCCAGCACTGGGAGTATAGGCTTGCGCCACCATGCCCGGACTCGGTGATCTGTGATGGGCCAGTATGCCATGCTGTACCTACAGTCAAACCTGAACCCAGGTCCTTGCACTTGCCAGGAGGGCGCCTAGATCACTGAGCTATCTCCCCAGTCCCCAAATCATCTTTAAACCATCGACAATGTTCAGGAAGAAGAAAAGGGAGTTATTCAAGAAAAACAGATACCAGGAGCTGGGCATGGGGTTTATGGTTGTAATCTGATGATTCTGAATTCAAGCCCAGCTTGGGGAACTTAGCAACTCAGTGAGACGAGGTCTCAAAGTAAAAAATAAAGGACACCTGAAGGGGTAGCTTGCAGAAGGCCCAGAGTTCCATATTCAGTGCCAAAAGGGGAAAGAAAAGGATACTCCAATGTCTTCAGGGAAGTGAATTTGGTGAACTGACTGGCACTATAGAGAGACCACGTCTTACAATATCAGTCGTATCTGAGGTTGCCCATCCCTGGAGGTAGTGATTGTGGGGCCCCACCAATAGCTTCTGTGTCAGTGTCTTCAGTGCAAAGCAGCTGTGTCAGCCCACTGGGGAGGAGTGCGGGGTAGATGCGGTCTTCACTCATCAAGTGACTATTGCTTTCATTCCTAACTCTACCGGGACCCGGATTTGGAAGTTGGAGGCCCTGACAGAAAACGTCGGCCTGCATCGTGCTGTAGTGTGCCAACAATCAGTGGCTCCAGCGCGGTCCTCATTTTCCTGGAAAACGCTGTTTCTTCTTCCATCTCTGGTAAACGTACACTGGTGCAGTGGTTTCTCTGTTTCCTGTTACCTACTCATGCCCACGCCCTTCGCCCACCCACAGGGGGACCTCAGGCTGCAAAGCCAGTGTGTCCTGGTCCCTGGGATGTGCTCACCTTCCACAGGGAAGTGGCATTACAGAGAACCAATAGGAAAGGCAGAAGCCCACTCAGGCCATGGGAAGGTGGCTCTTCTGTTTCGGCACACAGCGCAGACTCCACTCTGTCTCTCTCTCCTGCCTGGGGGAGTCACTGCAGGATGTGGGGACACTGTGTGCTGCTGCTCCATCCCAGGCAACCAGACTGAGGGGGACAGAACGGGCCCTGGGCGGGACAGCTTACCAAGAGCATGAGCCTCTGGGCCTCATCCCTGTGCTGGAGGGGACTGTAATGACTCGTCCCTGCCAGAGGAAGGAGCCTTTGGGACTTCACTGGAGGACCCAGAGCACAGGACAGGGCCAACGCAAGGTGACTGGTAATCAGGAGATTAGGGGGGTGGGGGTAATGGCTTCTGAGAAGGCCGTAGAGATGCTGTGGGAGGGGAGGGGTGGCCCATGAGCCAGGCTGGTCACCAGCACTCTGCAGCCCTGCCTGCCTTGCTGGGGACACATCCCAGGTTGCATGAGATGGACTGTGGTAGGCTGGTCCTTCCCATCCCCTCTTCCCAAAGAAACAAAGCCCTGCTTTGCTCTGTTGATGTTTAGGACACCCAAAGAAGGAGCCCGGTTTTGCCTGTAGAAAAATTCCCTCAGTCGTGCTGATGCTTGAGCCCTAAAAACGGAGTCATGACTAGAAAACGTGACACTGGGTGGCCTCTCCTGTGTGAGTGGCTGTGTGAATTTCAGTCTGATGCACTTACAGCGGTGTGGGAAGCTTTTAATTGAAGCTGTGGGAGAGTTGAGTTTTCTGGTCGCAGAATTCTGGGCGCTGCCTTAAGTCCTTTTAAAATAATCCCCCAAAATTAATAGAATAAGACACAGATCCAGGTCAGATGGAGAGCAGGAGGAGGGAGAGATCTATAGTAGACAAAATCAAACAATAAATATGAGCGCACATCATCTTGGAAAGTGCCAGGTTTCAAGGTTCAAACTTCAGGAAATCATTCCAAGTCTTTAGCAGCAAAAGGCAGAGGAGAAAAGAAGCTGGGGGAGCACCCTGGGGGAGCCCAGGACCTGGAATTCTCTAGAAGCTTGACTCCCCTTTGGAGCTGTTTCCAGAACCACCCATGGAACCGAAAAGTCACTAGAAGGACTTGAAGAGATGCTGGTGGGTACGAGCCACCTGGAGCCTGAAACATTTGGCCTCCTCGCAGCCCCCGGAATTTGCCTCCTGTGAGACTCACCTCAAAGGCAGGCCCACCAGGTGTGTGATGAAAGGATTCCATGACAGCCTTAATACATTTTCTGCTTCTTTGTTTATTTAAGGTCCTACATGGAAGGGCTGGGAGCCGGGAGAGCATTGGAAACAATGTATCTATCACTGCTGCTAGAAGGTTCCTGAGCTGAGTCGGCACCTAGATGCCTCCCTGCGCCCGGGGCTGCCCTCAGCATCACAGCTGGGCAATGCCACCTGCACACGGCATTCATGCTGAGAGCAGGAACCAGCAGCTGCCACCTGCTCAGCCGGATGGTGTCGAGCTGCGGTGTGCTGAGGATGGAAACCCTCAACTTTGATGTCCTAACCCAGCGCCTGAACTCTGGACCCTGAGGGGAGACCCTGGGGCTTGCACTGTCAGTCCTACCCTGCTGTCAGTGAGACCGCATGCAGCACATTAGCAGTGCACGGTTCTGGGCATGTCTGCGGATGACTGACATGTAGGCCAGCAAACCCTGATGTGGTTGGCAGACCTGGCCCAGATGTGGGCGGCTCATTCAATAGGCTCGTGGCCCAAGTGGGATAAAAAAAAGGCAACACTGGGGTCTGTTCTCATTTTTAAGAGTGCTGATCTTTGTATACTTTCAGTCTCAGTTTGTAGTTTCTTTAGGCTCCCGCCATGGACATGGCTGAGAACTCTGCGGGGATCTTCCAGGGCTTCAATCTCAGGCTGGAGCTTGGTCCTTGATCCCTCTTGTGCTGTGGCTTCCATCATTTTGGGGCTGAGCGGGTACTGGATTCTTTGGCTCTTCAGCATGCAAATGGACACAGCGGCCTTTCCCGCCTCCAGTCCCGAGGCCTACCTGGTACAGACCTGCACATGGATCTGTAATGTCCTGTTGACGTGCTCCACCAGAGATGAACGTGCGCAGGCCGGGGCAGCTTGCGTGGCATCACGCACACCCCACCGTCCGCAGGGGCTCTAGGCAGCAGCTCCTGCAGTTGTGCAGCCCCCTCTGCCCCTGAAGAGGACAGCAGGCCAGCTCTTGTGGGCAGTGGAAAGCTTCAGCCATCTGTACATTGGGTCCAAGTGAAGTCTGGCACCGCTGCGACTGTCCTTTGAGGTTTCCTGGGGAGGGTGTCCCCTAGGGCTAACTAGCCACAATTTGCTCTCTGTTACATAACTTTTCTGGAAAACAGTAAATATACACTAAGTGTGTGCTGTGTGTGCTTGTGCATCCGTGCGTGCTGTGTAGGTATGCACGTGTTGATATTTACGGATGTGTTTGTGTGCAGGTGGCGTGTGGTAGACAGGCAGGAATGGGTTTGTGACCCTGGTCGTGGCCCCACATAGTAGACATTTTGTGCTGTCCTCAATGTCCAGCCCTTTCTGAAGAATACGGTCCTTAATTTGCAGCTATGTGGAATCCTGGACCCTGGACAACTCAGCAAATGAATTTCAAGTACTCCAGGAACATCCAAAAATTATATTGAAAACCATTAACATATCTGGCCTTGGTTTAAGAAATGCAATGATGATTTCTGAACATCTCTATGCCCATGGGAGGATATGCGCTCCAAATGGGGAGCGCTTTCAAAAAGTCACAGAAAAATCAATGGTATGGTTTTCTTTTTGTGTTTATACTTTTATTTTCCCAACTCAATCAAATGTGAGTATTATGTGGGAATATTTATTCATTCAATAGAGCTTCATTAAACATGTGCCACCTCTTCAGAGTCCAGACACAATTCTACGTATTGGCAGTATGACAATAGCAAACTTTATTTTGCCATTATTTCTTCAAAGGTGGAGAAACAAATGGACCCGTGAGATGGCTCAGTTGGGGACAAATACTGTGGAGAAAAGGAAACCAGAATTCCTCGCGACGGGGCTGTGTATTCAGTTCAGTGGTCAGAGGGACGCAATCTGGAAATGTACGTGCGGAGGGACATCCACGCTGGGATCTGGAGGAATATTGTGGGAATAAGATGGATAAAATTTGTGGACTCTGAGGCAAAGGGCCTCGTGTTTTCCAGGGAAAGAGGAGCTGGTGAGTGAGGATTCGGGGGGCGGGACCTGGAGAGCCGCGGAGACGCGGCCCTGCCCGCCGGCGGGGCGGTGGGCGGCCTGAGGACCGTGTCGCATGCGTGTGGGTGCAGCCCACGTGTTGTGGCTCGGCTCACAGCGACTGCGCTGTTGGCTCATAATAAAATGTGCCACCATGCAGCATTATAAAGTGGCGCAGAGGCAAGAGCAGGAGGAGGCCCGTACTCAGGAGCCGTCACGGTCAGCGCAGAGGCAAGAGCAGGAGGAGGCCCGTACTCAGGAGCCGTCACGGTCAGCGCAGAGGCTGGGCCTCTGAGCGGGGCTGGCAGCCCTGAATTCTGAACCCAATTTTGTCCAACTCTTTACTTTAAAAAATGTTTTAAACTTTTTTCTGGAAGAGTGCTCTGAAGGTCCCCGGATCTACCCTTTCTCGCGTTCACTCTTAGTATTTTGTCCCTTGTGGTTTGAATTTTCCTCCATACACAAGCATAGCCCTGCAAATACATTCATGAGCTATATGTAGATTGTAGACGAAGTATTTCAGCATGAGTCTCCAGAGAAAATGAGTCTCCTGTGTGACTTCACTGCCAGTGCTGCAATGCAGAAAGAAAACCATCGATTACGTGGTCCTACAGGCAAAATATTCCACTTGGGTTTGAATTTATCCAATTCTATCAAAACGTATTTTATAATTACTTCATCTTGCTTTCGTTTTAGATGCGTGCCGTTTGCATTGTGTACAACGTAGCAGAACATACGCGCAGTGGCAAGCATTTGCTCAGGTTTCCTGTGGTCAGGGCCGGCAGGCCTGCATCTGAAATCATTGCCAAGCTGCCCTCAGATCTTTGTTACGGGACGCGGTGGACAGCAACTGCTAAAGCATCAGGCGTGCGGGAGGCTGCAGAGTGGGGTCAAGGGCAGCGCCGGCTTTGGGCCTGAGCCAATCTGGGCAAGTAGCCTTGCTGCTTGCTCCCAGGTACCTGGAATCCCAGGAGAAGCCTGGGCAGTAGATGTGCATTTCAGGGTCCTCTGCACATATGTGCGCTGAGGTGGGAGCGAAGACATGAACTCACCTAGGAGAAAGAATTCCAGGCCATGGTGGTTGGCCGTGCAAATTGAAGAAGTCAGATAATGAAGAGGTGGCAAGAGACAGGAAGGAAGCACAGGCCAGACCCAGACAGGGGAAGGCTGAGTGCAGATGCCTGAGGCCCTGAGTGCAGACAGAGCAGCGCTAATCCTGCAGTGTGAGCAAACCGAGCGGTGAGCCCTTGGATGTAAGCACAGAGCCCGGCAGAAGACACATGACCGCGAGTGCCCGCAAGACTTGCCGCTGGTGTCACACGCCGGCGTCCCTTCGCTTCCGACACTCTCTGGGCATTCCAGAGTCCTATTCTCTGAGTGTCTTCAGTTGTGCTGTCCCGCCTAACTCGATGCACAGAACTGATTCAAGTATTTACCTTTCGTGGTCATCTTGGCTTGGAGGAAGAACCGAAAGTCACGTGGTACAAGATCTGGTGAATACAGTGCATGAGAATGTACAGATGCGCGGTAATGTTTTCAGTTTGCCAGAAATTGCCAGAAATGGTACTTGGAGCTAAGCCGGCATGCTAGGTGGCTGAGCCCCGACCTCCACGAGGCCAACAGCCCTGAATTCTGATTGCTATTAATGAAGAATGATAAAAATATGGCAAATGCTTAAATGAGGATATTACAGTTATGATTATATTATTGTTTTAATTACAGTATATGAATGTCTTTAACAGTACTCAATATATCCCCCTTTCCTTCATGCACACTTATCCTTTGTCCATGGCAATGTGTCTTTTGTTAATACATTTTTAGAAAAAAAAATTAAAAATTCACCATATTTTTTGATCACTCCTTGTTCAAGAGGAACATTCAACCATATCAAACTCAGATGACGTGAAAGAGGCCCAGGAATCAAGATATTAGAAACCTTTGCCCAAGACCATGTTGGCAGCAAAATCCTTGCTGAAGCGGGGGAAAGTGTAAGAGTGAAGAAATTAACAGCCTCCAAGGGAGGGGGTGTGAGGCAAAAGACTTTTAACTAATGAGAAAAATTGATCCAGTGGAGGTGGGGTACATGGAATCGATGTTCTTCAATACACAGTGCGATGTTTAATTTTATACATCGACTTGGTGAGCCAAGTTGACATCCAACTATTTTGTCAAACACTGGCCTGGATGTATTCTGAGGGAATCTTAGACATGGGGTGAACGTTCGCATCAGTAGCTGCCCAGCAGAACAGGTTGTCCCCTTGTCCCCTGCTCACCAGTGCTGGTGAGCCTCACGTAATCAACTGAAGGCCATGAGAGAGAGAGAGACTCAGGGACCCAAGCAAAAGGGAGTTCTTTCTCCACTGTGCAGGATGGCGCGGGCGAACTTCCTCAATCAAACCTCTTCCTGTGCACATGCATGTGTGTGCCTGTGTTTGTGGTTGCGCAGACTTGTATACACACACATTTTGCCAATTCTGTTCACTTGGAGAACTCTGAATAGAGAATAGGATTTGGTTCACACATGGACCTGTTTCCTTTAGATAGGAGTATGTGCATGGGGGGGGTATCCTGCTGTGATGTGCGCGGAAATAATCACAAGGTGAAATTTATAGGTGTCAAGAGGGAGAACGGAAGGTGAAGTAGGACGCATGGAAGTCATGACGATAAAAAGAGAAAGTAGCAGTTTCCAGGACCCCTGCTAGTGTAAGCGAGTGTTGTCAGGCTCTGGAGCACCCTGGGGTGCCAAGGCCCTAGCGAGCAGGAGGTGATGCATGTCACCTGTGGGGACATGCTCAGCTTGAAGCCTTGCCACCATGCAAAAGCAGGTCCCATCCCTGTGTACTGACTGCCATCTTTACTGATGTTCTTGCAGCCATCAGCGCTGTCCTGCAGAAGTTCTGCAATTCGTCATCCTAGAAGCTCTACGATAGCTGCTGCTTAAATAGATTATGAAATGCAAGCTTAACAGAAACATCTGAAATGAGTAAGTGTGCCCAATGCAATGTCTTCTAATTAAACTGTAGATCTCGCTGCCATGAGTGATTCTGACTCAAGAATCTTAAAACAAAAATTAAAACAGGAGGACATCAGCCATGCCATTAGCTGAGATGAAACTAGGAGATCAGTCATCTTACTTGAGGGCGTGAGTGAGGCAGAGAGGACTGACGATTTTCTTTATTTTTATTTTTATTTTTATTTTTTTAAAATTATTTATTTATTTATTTTTATTACATTTATTTATTGTGTGTGTGTGTGGCCAGCTCAGCCCACCAGGGGGCAGGGCTGGCTGGCATGTGGTGCTGGGGGATTGAACCGCGGTCCCTGTGTTTTGCCAAGCTTGTTTCAAGTAGGTGCTTTAGACCACTGAGCCATCTCTCCAGCCCAAGGACTGACGATTTTCTTTATGCTATACAACATCAGGTTGCACTATATTAGTCACCCAGGAAGCCTTTCAACCGTTGTGAACATGAACGATTTTCGCATTATGGCTCCCTTTTTGTATTGTATATTTACCATCAATTTTCTTATGTTTCCCTTTGTTGTGTGAGGTGCAGTCCCTTTTTCTCTTAAAATGACTGTAATATTCTGTTTTCTTTTAGGCTTGGGATGATTTGAAGTTAAAATGATATAACAGGATTATTCCTGGTTAATCAGTAAGCTAATGTTTTCGCTACAGTTAAGGATGTACAAAAATTTATGTGTTAATCATGAAAAGTAGGCCTTGAATTTTAATTTTTTCATTTTATGTACTTAGTACAGGGTCTACGGGGTCTCATTACACAGATGGGACTTATAGTGATCCTCCTGCTTTCAGCCTCCGAATCACTGGGATTACAGGCATGTGCCACCATGCCCAGTCTCAACTGCCATCTCAGCATGACCCAGGGGCCAGGTCAGCATGGCTTGCAGTGCCAGGGATCAAACCCCAGTCCCTGTGCTCTATTTAAGCAGGTGCTTTAGTTTGCTGAGCAACCTGGCAGGCCCTTTTGATATACCTCCAATCAATTTGTTTGAGAATCTGTGCTTTTGTGTGTATTTTCATGCTTTTTGTCTGGCGTTTGCCTTTTATTAGTACAAATTTGCAGTACAGTGTTTATAATCCTTGTGGGGAACTGGTACATGCACATAAAACATAATTCTTTCCCTTCCCTCTCTCTCCTATTCTTCCACCTCTTGATCCTCTTACCATTTGAAAAAGATTTATTTCTTTACTTTTGCTTATATATTTTTAATTTACTCTATTTATATTTTCACTTTATCATGTAAGAGAAACAATGCAACATTTAAGCTTGTGCATCTGATTTGCGTCACTTTCCATTAAGATCTCAAGGAACATTCATTTGCCTACAAGTTTATCCCAAAAGCTTAGCCCTAAAAGAAAACAATTTCAGATACATACTGGTGGATCTTGCAAAATTATTTTTCAAAATTCATGGAAAAATCAGATATTTCCACAATCAAATGCACATAAAGAAATATATGACCACCAAATAAGCCCTCCTAAACATTCTTGAAGACACTCTAGAAAGAGACAAAGCAGCTAAAATGTCAAAAGGTCCAATAGAATGAACACAACAGATGGGTGAGTGGTTAAGTAGGAGAGAAGGAAAGAAATACATCACGCAACAGGAATCTCCCCAAAAGGAGGTACACCTATGCTATTTTCTGGCAAAGTGGGCTTTAAGTAAAAACTGATTAGAAAAACACAAAGGTCACTACATATTTGTTAAGGGAAAAATTCAACAGAAAGAGATCCCAATTAACATGTATACACTGAACAATGGCATATCCAACTTCAGAAACAGGTACTACTGAACATAAAAGATAAATGTAAAAGCCATTACTGTATAGTAGGAATTCTCAAATTCCCATGATTGCCAATAGATCAATTAGGAAAAAAAAAAAAAAAAAAATCAAAGAAGTGTCAGATTTGAACAAACTTTGGAACAGATGGTCTTAGTAGATATCCACAGTTTTCCACCCAGTAACAAGACACTCATTATTAACAGCCCAAGGTATTTTCTTGTGTCCCAAATTTTCTGATCAAGGAGATTACTGGGCCAAAGAGGAAAATGATCGATGATGTAGAATGTGCCTAAGGAGAGTCACATGGAGAGAAACTATTCTCTCAGGCTGTCACAGAGAGCAAATTGGCCAAGCAATGGCCGTGACTCATTCACATGGCTGACACTGACAAAGGATCTACAGTCTGAGGTACAGGATCTCAGGATCAATCCTGAGGGCATTTCACTGACTTTATCAGATCCAAAAGCTACAATTCTTGTTACATAGGTCTTGCTTAATCTTAGTTTTAACCATCCAGCAGAAAAGTATAAAAACAAAGTGTAAAAAGTAAAGCCATGCTGTTATGTTGAGCTGTAGGGGACTCAGGTCAACAACTTCTGACATTGCCAGTCAAGCAGAAGACCCAGTACTCTCATGGAATACTGGACTATTTTGGAATATTTTGCTGAGTTCACACACCTATAATATTTAAATGATGGAACTAAACCAAAAAAGGGGATACATATGAATGACCATTTTGTATCTGTGTATTCAAAATAGTTAGGATAGATACCTAGATACATTCTCTTAATTCAACGAATAGAGGGATTTGTTCTAATAGTGTTTGTAAATAGGAGATCATGTCTACATCTTGAACAACAAATAACCATTAGGAAAACAATATGCAATGTATTAATTATTGAAACTGTCCTACCAATTAGATTTGAAACTGTCCCATTGCTATTTTTTTCTCAATAAAATTGTGGAAAAAAACCAAAATAGGATAGATATATAGCTACTTTCTCTTAGTTCAATTAGAAGAAAGATTTGTACTAATAGTGTTTAGACTAGGTATCATGTCTGCATCTTGTACTATGAATAACTACTATGAAGAGAATATTATGCAATGTATTAATTATTGTAACTGTCCTACTAACCTGTTTTGAAACTGAAAAAAAATCCAAATAAACCACAAACTAACCATGAGACACACTTGAGTAAATGAAGAACAGATATGATACCATGCACATTTCCAAATTATAGCACAAAGAAACTAGAAATCAATGCCCAAATAAAACATAGAAATTATGTAATTGAATGGAAATTAAACAATACCCTCTTAAATAAAAATATAGGTTACAGAAGGAATTTAAAAAGTTGGGCCGGGTATGTAGCTCAGAGGTACAGTTGCTGCCTACAAAGTGCGAGGCTGAGTTTGATTCCTGGTGCCAAAAAAGAAAATGATAAAAAGAAAGAGACCTAAAATAGAAATTTAAAAAGTAATTAGACAGTGCCTCGACCTGAGTGGTCATGCTGGAAGGACGTACCAGAACTTACTGGATGAAATGGAAACAGTGCTGAGAGGTATTTGTGACCATGAATGCCCAAATGAGAAAAATAAAAGTGATCCAAACGAGTGGTGGGAGGGCAGGCTGGGACAGCCACTGCGGAGGTCAGTGTGGACAGCCTTTGAAAGCAAGGACTGGGGGTCCCAGCCAGGCCAGCTCTTCCCCTCCTGAGCATTTGTCCAGAAGAACTGGAAACCTCATACCACAGCGATATATGTGCACCCATGTTTATAGCAGTGCAATCTGTCATGGCTAAGTCCTGGACACAACACGGGTGCCCATCCACTGAAGAATGGATAAAGAAGAGGTAGTATTTTTACACAATAGTGCATTATTCAAAGCTATAAAACAGGATAAATTTGATTTCTTTTGTCAGTAAATGGATGCAACTAGGGAACATACTCCTAAGTGAAATAAATCCAACCCTCATATGTAAACATTGTATTGTCTCCTTAGTGTAAGAACATGAAAGAGAGAAATGGAATCTTAAGGGTACAATAGACACTGATAAAAGGGAATGAACTTATGCAAAAGGAAAGGGTTACTGAGTTGAGAAAGAAGGGAGAGGGAGTGGGGGAAAGAGATTTATCTGTGTACGTGAGCAGGATGGTTTGCGTGACTGTACTGTGCATTTCTGCTGGTCTATGGAAAGGAGCAGTTAGTGCTTTAATTTGTTTCATCTCGTTTTTCAATTGTTTGTGCTGTTTCCCTTCTTAATTTCTCATGCATTTCTTTTTTTCTTCTTCCAATTTTACATGCATATATCTGGTAACGTGAATAACTGGTTGGAAGACAACTCTGTGTACTATAGCAAATGCTGTGAAATTCATACTACTTTGTTAAGTGAGAATCTGCATCACTTGGAATTTTTTCTGTTTTAATTCTAATTTATACTCTCTTTAAAAATAAATAAATACATGACCTAACATTGCACCTCAAGGCCCTGCAAAAACAGGAAGAATCCAAAACAAAAGCTTTACAGGGAAGGAAATGATCAATGGCAGAGCAGAGATCAGTGAAATTTAGACAAAAATACTTAGTGAATCGAAGAGCTGCTTCTGTGAAAAGCAACAACATGGAAAACGTTTAGCCCATTTTATGAGAAAAGGAAAGGAGGGCCAGGTGAAAGCACAACAGTGCAGCTGAAGTCCTGAGGAGCTCCAACAACTACCGTGCAAGCCCATTTACTGACTGTATGATTCAGAAGAACCTGTACGATAAATTGCATGACTCAGATTCCTACGTATGAATTGCTAAAACTGATCTGAGATAATGTAAAATCCCTGAATAATCTAAAAACTGGCAATGAAATAAAAGCACTAATAAAAAATCTACAAAACAACAGAGCCCAGGTCATGATAGATGCATGGCTGAAATCTACAAGCCTGCCGAGATCTAGAACAGGTACTTCTCAAGCTCATGACGAGATTGAAGTGGAAAAGATACTCCCAAAGCCGTTTCTGCAAGCCAGCATCACCATGATGCCAAAGAGCAGGCAACTTCAGCCCAGCCTGAGCGTGGGGGGGCTGCCCTGGCCACTGTCCCTCAATAGCAGCCCTTCACCCGGTGTAAAGGCTCCAGCTGGCCACTGGCCTCCACTCGCAAACTGGCTGATTGGTCACCGTGGGTTTCCACTTTGTGTATTTCATGTCCAGGGTGATACTTGCAGGAGGGATGCTGTTTCCCAGTCACATCAGCCATGGTTGTTACAGGATGCAGAGAGAACTGTGGACTCTGCCACACTTTGCCCCCAGGCCTGCTTGTAAGGCATTTAAGGGATTTTTCTGTGAGGACTCTCAGTCTACACCCCATGCCCAGACCAAAGCTGGGTCTCTGTTTATAGATTTTGGACAACCTAACTCTTCTCTTTATAGGACTCAATAAAAACTTCCTTATGAAAGAAAGAGAGAGCTATGGGCCAATTTCTTTAATAAGTATAGTATATGCAAGAATTGTCAAGCCAAGATCGGCAAAACAAATGCAGCAAATCATCCAAAAGATCTGATGACCAAGTAGGAATAATTCCAGGGACGCAAGGTTGGTACAACAGATACAACTGTATAAATGTACTATATCATATGAGCAGAAACAAGGAGAAAAATTGTATGATCATTTCAAGGGACTCAAAAGAGCCTTTGACATAAGGCAGCATCCACTTATAATTAAAAATAATAAAGAAAATAGGTAGATAAGAATTTTTTTAATCTAATAAAACTATCATGACAAATTAATTGCCAATGTCATATTAAAAGGGGAGAAACTGAAAACTTTCCTTTTAAAATAAATAAGACATTGATGTCCACTAGCACCATTATCGTTCAATAGAAGCATTAGCAATTAGCAAGAAAAGGAAATGAGAGGGACATGCGTAGGAAAGGAAGAAGTCCCCTGTTCATTTGTGTTTGCAGATGTGACCCTCTACATGGAAGACCCCAGAAATCTTCCAAAAGGCTCTTCCAGTCATGACCAAATGCAGCAGCACAGCCTGATACAGGAGACACACGAACCTCAGTACCCATGATGGACTCACTGAGAAAGAAAGTAGGAGAAAGTACCAGTCATGAAATCACAGAGAAAAATTACATATGCAAAAATTAACCTAACTAAGGAGGTGAAAGAGCTCTACAAAGACAAGTACAGTAGTCTGAAAAGGAAGATCAAAGAGAATGACAGAAAAAAAAACAGAAAAATACATCTTGCCATAAGTTTTAAGCAGCAGGAAATCCCAGCAGTGTCTGTATCTTATTTCTGGGTGGATGCTGAGCTGGCTAGAACGTAGCACTGTGCGGCCACACCTGACAGCATTCGGGTGCCCCTGGTTATTTACAGACTTCTTGCCATATCTAAGGGTCCCACATCCTCACAATGATATATTAATCTACACATTTGCAGTTGTTATTAGCTCATGACTATATTAATTTGCAAATAAAAATTTCATATGCTGTTTGCAATCATGGCACTAAAAAGCTGATAATAATTTTTTTCATATTATTGAAAGATGTAAAAGTATATTTTTAAATTTTACTAGCAGAGCTAAATGAAAGAACTCCACAATATAAATCCTACAGGGTATCTAAAATTCAAGGGCCATCATATTCTCTCTAGATTTCTATAGAAACTGCCAGCATTGCAGATGCAAGGTAGGAGTGATGATGGCTACAGACACGCTTAAAAATGCAACGTGGAATCACATAAGTTCTTGGATCTAGAATTCCCTTTATGCCTCAACTGCTTTACCTGTTTGTGTCCTGTTGGTTGTAGAACATTCAGTGTCCTGGAGACGACATGGTAACTGTCAGCAGCACTCCAGCGTCCCTGCCTCGTGGTGGCTTCACCCCACCGTGTTCCAAGCGTTCTCTGGGTGCGGCGAGCCCTCCCACTGAGTATGTGCACATGAGAAGACTGCGAGTCAGAAGGAGCCCACCTCCTCCCATCACAGCCACTGGAGACACCCCTGGGACAGCTGGGGCTTTCAGGCCTTGAGCTCCCTTGCTGCTCCACTCTGCGGCTCCACCAGGCGCCCATGGTGACTGCTGTGTGGGGGCAGTCGTGGCCAGCAGGAAATGGTCACCCAGCTGCGAAGACTGCAGGCAGAGCCAAGCCTTCAGGTCGTTGCCAAAGGCACTTTTATCCTCAGGCATCTCGAGGACCCTTGTCACAGCAGAGAACATGGCATTAGCAGCTTAGAGGCCGGGCCTCCTCTGCGAATGGGCGCACATGCTTAAATCGTGCGCCCTTGGTGTGACCGACTCCGAGATGGGGGCTGTCAGCAGAAAGCGCGCACTGCCTGCCCAGAGAGTTAAAGCCTACGCTTTGTGGCAAAAAAATAAATGGGTCTTTTTCAAGGATAGTTTGAAAATTATAGCAATCTCAGGGCAATTGTTTGTGTGGGCCATAAAGCCAGGTCTTGTTTTGTTATTCAGTTTCCATGGTGAAGCTGGCATTTGGGAAGTGGACAGAAAGTTCAAAGACACTTCAGTATGACCTTTTATATTTTTGTCTTATTAATAAATCAACTTTCTATTATAATGATTGACATGAATAAATACACACATGTATACATATATTTCACTTAAGCATCTCCATGCTGCAAGCTTATTATAATGACTATAATTTTAAGGAATAAGCAACTTTTCTCTAGGAATCATTTGGTGGTTCAAATTAATTAAACTTGAAATCACAGAAATGAAAGAGAAAAAGTATCCACACACACTTTGTTTTTGTCAAAGGGATAATTGAGAGCTAGACATTTGAGAAAAAGAAAGAAAGAAAGAAAGAAAGAAAGAAAGAAAGAAAGAAAGAAAGAAAGGTGATTGTCTAAAGCTGGAAATTGTGTCCCAGAATGTTCACCTTCTTTTAGTTTTATCATGTATAATGTTATGAAAATATATCTTCCTTCTACTCAAGATTATGAATTTGAAATATTCTAAAAAACTAACTCAGAATAGCAAGCAAAAGTCTCAGCGCCTTAGAAGAACGTCTCAGTCGGCTGCACCTGCTGCCCGCTTCCTAGCTCTTCCTCACGATGCCATGGGCAGAGGAGTAAGAAGTCGCCATGCAGGCGAGCCGAGCAATCCTGTGGTTTCTTCCAGTAGGACCTCAGACCACTCTTTCAATGGAGAGGGAAAAAGACAAAGGCCTTATTTTGTAAAATTCATTTGGAGGGGTAGAGGTGACCTTTTGTCACCAACTGAATGAGCTGACAAAGGCTGTGATAAAGCACAAAATCATGTGTGTGGGGTGGTTGCTGGCCACCTGGCAACAAAGCCAGTGAAAACGCCGGGAAGCAAGACTTCATATGTGCGAGGGAAAGTCAGCGAGCGCTCCTGGTAGTGTCACACGCAGATGTTGGGCTCTGCTCTGCTGTAACACAGGAAGCAGTTTCAGTGGGTAATGAGGACAAAGGAAGCTGTCTGTACTTTCTAACGTATGTCCTTCCCTCTACCTATCTTGAAATCTGTGTTTACAGAATTACCAAATGCAGCATCTAACAGTTACTTCAATAGAGATAGTGTCTGCCACCCATTCCACACCAAGTACATGTGATTAGGTGGGAGACAGTGGCAGGAGGACACGCGCCCCTCTGTGCAGCAGCAGTGTGGCAGCCACGAGGACACTGATTAGCGACACAGGTGGCCCTTCCTCGTGAGCTAGCCGGGAAGTGCGGTGTGCGTCACGCCTGCAAGGCGCTCCTGCTGACATTGCCTTACCTTGGTGGAGCCCTCCTGGGGCTGCTTCTCAAGCAGGCAGCAGACGCCACGCGAGGTTGCGGACCAGGCCACACGCACCTTAGGACATGGGTGAGTCCTGACCCTTGAAAGAGGAGAGAAATTCCAATTACATGTGTGCTGACGACCAATAATCTTACTCCTGCGTACTAAAAAAGAAGTGACATTAACACTGTAAAGACAGAAAATCATGTATAAAATTTAAGTCACCAATTACAACACGTAAAAATGGGATCGATAGAATTGTAAGTGACTTGTCAAACTGTTTGGAGAGACTCAAGTTGGTTGTGTCTGGAAAGGATGTACGTTCCTTTGAGAATACAGGCAGCTGTTGAAGAAACATGCTCTGGGTGGAGATTTGGTATGGGTCGCATCCATGAAGGCAGGCTAGAGTTTACCTGGCACCAAGTATTATGTTCTTAATAAAAAGTTTAATGTGTATGTCTCTGTCATTGAAGAAAAAATCTTAATTAGTAATATGATACTTAGTCATTAGGAAATCATGTGTATCATCTTACTTTTATGGAAAAAAGATGCTTTAGGAACAGCTGCTCATTTGTTTAATAGAATCCATCTTTCTCCCTAACTAGCAGGACATTTTCCACAGAAAATGGGTTTATAGCAAGAGAAGACGAGGCGGGCTCTTCTCTGCATTGGAAGCTGACGATTCTTTCTGTTACGATGAAGTGCACACATCTGCTTTTTCTCTTTTTCTTCTGTCTTATAACAAACAGTATTTCCAGAATGGCAAATACTGGCTGGAAGGCCCCGCATAGCTTTAAGACGATAGCAATGAGCAGCACAGTGACTGACCCTGAAGTAGGACAGAGTCCAGGAGGTGCTCCGTCCACTCCTCCTCCTGCCTCACAATGACCATGGCATCAGGGTCCAAAATGTCAGAAGGGAGGCTGCGAGCTGACCTGGCCGGGGGAGGGACACAGGAATGGGTTGGGCTGGTGCCACCTTCCTGGAGGATTTTGGGTACTTGAACAGGTTTATCACCCATTCTTCTCATAATCTTCTTTCTTTTCTTTTTTTTTTTTTTTAACCCACACCTTGAAGAAGCGCTTATTCTACTGAGCCATCTCCCCAGCCCCTAATGCAGTTACTCTTAAAGCTGTTGCTGAACAGAAAGCAGCATGGAGCCTTGACTGTACCTTACTAATCCCCTTTACTTGGTGGTGGACATTGGTGACCAGTGATGTAGGAAGGCCAAAAAGGATGCTCTGGTTCACTCAAGCAGAGCGGACCTGATTATTCAGGAATAAACACACCTGCAGCAACAGCAGACAAACTACAGCCCTCCACCTGTGCCTTGAGTGGCACGTGTCTTAGCCTAGACCAAATGTGTTAAAAAGCATGAAAGATGACCAGACTTTCTGATGATGGAAAATGACAGATGCTTCCTGTGTTTTTCTCAGCTCAGCCGCAACTGCAAAAGTAGCCGCATTTGTCAAAGTATTACTGGGAAATAAACGTGAAGACATGAAGCTGAGCAGCCGTTGGCAGTGGAGGGGCCAGGGCTATCACGCAGCTTCACAGCGTCCTGCAGAGGAGGTGGATTTGATCAGACGTGGCAGGCGGCACCCGGAGCTGGGAACATGGGCACCCCAGAGCTTTATGGCTGAGCGAAAGCGGAGGCTGAGGAAAATGAGATCTTTCAGTTGCACTTCTCTGGAAAGGACGTCACTCACTGCAGATCCAAAAGGCCCAAACTGTAACCTCTCTCTGTCACAATCACTCTCGAGAAATCACTTATTTAATCATGTCTAGCACTCTGTGGTGAATGATTAAAAAGTCAGAGACAGTGGAAAGAAGTCTGCTTGAAAATCCCCACTTGGGATTAGATCACACAGTGTCCCTGCTGTGCTCCTTGCTATCCCAGGGACCCCTTAAGTGATGCGATCCTTTTACCCTTTAGATGTGCAGATGGGGAAGAATTTTAATGCAGACACTAACAGCTTGGAAGCCAATGAGCCTGGAGTTGGAGTGGAGCTCCAGCTAGTCTTCCTAAGGAGAGAAGTGAAACCAAGCAGAGGGGTTAGAACAGGAAGAGGTGGTGGTTGAAGAAAAATCATAAAGGGAAAGGACTGTGTGTGTGTGTGTGACTCATGCAGTGACAGAAACAGGAAGGCTCAGTGGTTCTGCACAAAGCTAATAGCCAAGATTGATGTGGTAGTGAGTGAAGCCGCAGGCAGCGTGGGACTTCTGATTGTCCAGGATTAGCAGAAGTGACAGGCAGCGAAGTTGAGGAGTGGAGGAAGGGTGTGGCAGATGCTGGGGTGGCAGAGGGACAGAGTCAGACACCAAAGGCATCCACACCCAGGGAGATGTGCCGTAGACATGACAGACAACAATGAAACATCCACAGAGGGGCAGCAGCGGCTGGAGATTGCTGTGTCTGCGTTTCTCCTGTGACCCTGTTTTTGAGGCTAGGAGACACAAGGGCCTGGAGTATGGCAGACTGTGACAGGGGTGCTGCTGCCTGCGGCTCATGTGCTTCTGATAATGTGCGGAGACATCACACTTTGCCCTCTGGTGCCTGGGGGAAGATGAGGGTCACAACATAAAGGTATAAACAGAGGAAGCAGCACTGGCAGGAGCTGCCCATGTGGAAATAAGAACGGAGCTGTGACCTGAGGTTGGAAAAGTTTGTGGAGCAGTGGTGGGCAGGGAGGTGACAGGGCTGGGCTGGACTCCAAGGCCTTTGTTCGGCTTCCAGGGGAGACATTAGGGTGCACTGAGGCTGAGGCTGAGTCCTGGCATTTGGAGTTTCGCTTTTTCTGGCAAACACGGCAGATGAAGATGGTCAGGCCGGTGCTAGCCGAAAGGTTAGTGTCTGATCTCCTTGAAGACTGACTTAGCTATGCACCTGAAGTTCCAGCACTCTTGCAGAAAGAGAGCAAGATCTAGGCCAGCCTGGGCAACGAGTGACTTAGCCAGAACTGATATCAAAATAAATAATAAATGCACAGCTGGGGGTGGTCGACCGAGACCACCCCCAGCATGAGAGCCTGGATTCAACTCTTACACTGAAACAAGCAAACAGAAAAACTTGCCTATGGTGACCGTTCTGGTCTGGTATAGGCTTTTCTCTCTCAGATCTAACTCGGAGCCATCAGACCAGTGCAATTTAATAAAATCAGGCCAAGCCTTGCTGCTTTGTGTGCTCGCCAAGCCCAGCATATGCATCTCTCTGTAAGGCCTATACAGCTGAATTTCTTCAAATGTTACCCTTTTTCCACAGCTATTCCCTCAGGAGAGTGCCTCAGAGTGTGATAAACATCTTCGGTAAATGTCACAATCTCATGGATTAAAAACAGATCTGCCTCAGATATTGTTAAGGCATAAAATGGTGAAAGAAGCTGCATTATTTTTTTTTAAATGCAAACATTCATTTTATAAAGAAGCTAACTGTACAAAGGCAGTGCCACCTTGTCTTTCAGGGAAGAGGCCAGGTCATCCCATTGACACCTGAGCTGCCCCTAACCACGATGGCATGACAGTTGTGGGGCCAGAGGAGAAGTTTGGGAGGAGGGTGGACACCGACCCAGAACTCAGCTCTGTGAACACGCTAAGCTCCAATGTTGGGGCCCAAAACCAATTATTAAGAATAGGAATCACAACTCTCTTCTGCCAGCAAGAATGTCGCATGCCACCTGCACGTGGGTAGAGGAGAGTCACCCCAGTTGGTGCAGGAGGCTTCCCTGTAGCACGCTCCCCTGCCTCTGCATGTGGCTGAGCTGGAGCGCAGCCCACCACTTCCCCTCTGACATCCCTCCCCTTCCCAAGGAAGCTGTCATCTGGGGGCTGCCAGCAGCCAGCACCCGCAGGGAGTGGAGAAGGTGCTTTCAGGCTTGACTTCATCTGATTTGCATAGTCCAGGTGGCCCTGTCACAAGTATGTTGTTTATACCACTGCTTCCCAAAGTCACTGGTGCTGAGAGCCACACGGGGCAACTAATAAGCACCTACTCTAGGATCCACCTGAAAACCCCTGACAGAAAACCCCCAGGAAGGGACCTGGGGGTGGGGGTTGTACATTTTATAAACACTCTGATTATTGCTCTCAGCATTTTGATAAGCAAGGATTTTGCGAAAAACTGCAGATTGGTGTTGCCAGTCACATACTGAAAGGACTTACTCCTAGAAGTAGTGGTGAAATCTTGTATTCTTGTAGGTTATGAGGCTCCTAAGTAGCTTATACTTGCACAGCACCCCCTAACACCCACACTTACCTCTAACTTTCTCTTTGATCAGTAAGGCAGAATATTATGGATAATTGAAACAGTAAGACAAGATAGAAAATACAACCAAATCAAAACAAAACACTTCATCTGTAATCGAAATCCTGACTTGCTCTCCAATGTCTTCCCTGAGACTCAGAAACTTCCCACAGTTGAAGAACCATCCATAGAAGGAGCCAGAGCCATCTGGAGGGGAGGTTCTGGATGCGAAGGACATGGGACCTTGAAGGCGTACTGTTCATCCTCTCTACCACTGCCAGCCCCGTCGTCTGTTCAGGGCCCACATCAGCCTTGGCGACTCTGCCCATGGGGTCTACCTCCCAAGGTGCAATGCACGTGGAAGAAGCCAGCTGGGGAGACTGCTCTGGGAAATGCAAGCCTAGGACAGGGCTGACTCCAATCTCCATCTCTTCCAGGCAATCTTTCTGCATTAGTCAGCTTTCCCAAGCTAGGACAAATCACCCAGTACCCCCAACTTAAGGAAGGAGAAGCTGAAGTCGGCTCATGACTTTGCAGAATTCAGTCCATGGCCAGCCGGCTCCAAGTCAGGAGCTAAAGGTGCTGCACAGAGAAGATGCTTGGTCCATGGTGGGAGGGTAGCAGGGCAGGGAAACGGCACCAGAGAGGAAGGGGCTGTGAGCCAGAGAGAATTTCCAAGAGTGAGCATCCCTGATCCCCCTCACCCAACTGGAAGATTCTCTGTTAATCCCTTGGCAGATCCCAGGCCAATCAAACTGACACAATTAAAATAAAGAGTCACAGCCTGGTTTTGTTCTACTGGATTTGAGCTTAGTACCTCCACACTGAGCTGTATTTCCATCTCCTTTTTTATTTTCTTGAGACAGGCTCTTCCTCAGCCACCAGTAGTCCAGGCTGGGTCCAAACTCGCCGTTATTCAATCCATTATCTTCAGGGGTGTGTGCCCCAAGCCTAGCTGTGCCAGTTAATCTTCACTGTCTACCTGGTCAGAGCAAGGGGCTCCCGAGCAGCCACAGAACGAGGGTAACAAGCAACATGCTTGCCAGACGGTCATGCACTGGTGCTCACAGCTGCGTGTGCTCTCAGTGTGGCGCCCCCTGGAGGAGGCGCGTGGCTGGCTCCGGGGCTTTGGAGGCAATGTCTCTGTCGCATCCGCTTCTCTCAGACCTTGCTGTCTTGCTACCAGGAGGTGAGCAGCTTTGCTCCATGATGCCCTTCGACCTGGTGTTTCCAGCCTGCAGCCAGCAGGCCATGGACTGAGGCCTCTGGAACCATGAGCCACGTGCACGTCCTGTGTGGCTGGCAGGCGTTTTGATCCAGCAAGAGCGAGGTGATCAGAGCACCAGTAAAGCTTTCCATTGGATAAATTTAATTGAGAACTGTCACGGTGTGTGTCTGGGTATCCCCCAAAGCCTCACGTGATCACGGGGGGCCTCAAGAGTTTGCGACTAATTCTTGATCCAAGGCTTGGTCAGGGGCGTGAGTGCTGCACCCACTCTGGGGCAGATAATCTGCATACAAACGCAAGGAGGGGAGAGAGGCTCGCGAGCTGCTCAGCCGCTGCTCTCCCTTGCTCTTGGCTGGTTTCCACAGCTATGAACGGCTGCCCTCCGCCACATGCCACTCTACATTGGAGCCAGCTGAGAGTGGGCTGAGCCCTCCAATGACTGTGAGCTAGGTAAACCTTTCCTTCCTCTGTTCTGAGTTTCGGGCATTTTGTCCCAGCCATGAGAGAAAAGTAACTAAGGCGAGAACCTAGCAAGATAAGCACTCTGAGCCCCTGGATTAAAGGAACAGTCTCCACATTTGCACGTTGGCGATAGTTTTGGTTTCCACTGGTCCTGGGATTCTGAAGGCTCTGGCAGGTTTGAGACTGGGGAGGACAGCTGTGTGCCAGGGCAGCTGCTGTGGGGGCCTTGCTGTTTCTGGTGGGTCATCTGCTCAGAACCCAGAGGGGGGAGAAGGCACTGACTCTGAATAGCTCCTTACTACTCTGAGGGAAGAAGCGCGATTATTCTACCTCCTGACTTTGCCCAGTTAAATGGCTCTGGCTTTTCCCAGTACAGCAGCGTGAGGGCAACCCCCTGCCCCCCGTGCTGACCTGTGGAAGGGCGCCGAGGCTCTCTGTCCTCCCCAGGCCCTGTCCTGTGGGGAGGAGCGGCTGAATGCCACAAGCTTGCCAACTCAGAGAGATGTGCTCTGCTGCACACCGGCAGCGTCTGGTAAAAAGAGATAGGGAGCTAAGCAAAAAGTGAAAAGCTTAGAAGTATAGAAGAGAGAAAGACGAGGGAAGGAGAGAGAAGAGAGAAATAAGGTCTGGTTGTGAGGAAAGCATTGCATTGAGGGACAGGGCATGGGGCCGTGGGGCACCGCCGCCTTTCCACTCCCTGCGTGCCCTGGGCCTCAGGCACAGCGGCAGCAGTCCCTGCATTGTCCCTGTGAAGTCCGAGAGTGTGCTGTTCCCATCTGTCCTCGTGGAAGACAGACTTCCCCCTTGTACTTGCCACTTTGAAAAGCTCCTTGCAAGCAAAGTTTCTCTTCTTCCTGAATCCCTCATGGGCCGGCTTAGAACCTGACTGTGGGAGTCCGCGATGCCCAAGACTGGATTTCCCTGCGATCAAACTGTTTGCTTCTTGCTTCCCTTTATGTTGAGATCAGGGCTCTGAACTGACAGTGGAATCTACTTGAGGAATTCTGTATAGCGTCTGAGCGACAGTAGCTCTTAGCAAAGCAGCATCTTTGAACACAGGAGAGCTCACATCCAGGGACAGTGCAGCCCCCACACTGAGTTTTCCTGAACAAAGCAAGGCTGCACTTTGGGCCAAGCTGGACGAAGTATAGCTGGGCAAAGTTAGTTAGGTAGGCAGGGCCGTGACAGATGAGGAGGACCAATGAGAGCTGGTCAGTGAGGTGCAGCCACCCTGAACACCCAGGCATGTGCTCACCCAGCCCCAGGCAATAATTGATTGAAGAGAAGTTGTGTCTAGGCTTCTCTCTGTCAGTATTCCCTTAGAAACACCACGTGACAACGCTGGCATAGCCTTTCCCTTGTGTGAAGTACTAAGCAAGCTAGAGGTGCCTTACCGTGTGTGAGCAGGTGGGCGTGGGTTACATGCAAACGCGGTGCCATCTCAGGGGAGGGGCTTGAGCATGGCAGATTCCAAGTTCCCATGTAGGGGTCCTAATTCACGAGGACACTGCTCCTACAGTGGTGCCTGGACTGGGAGGGATGCTGCGGAAGGGACCATCTTGGATCAGCGTGAGCTTTACTGTCACCAAGGAGGCTGAAGCAAACTCATGCTCCTGTGGAGAGAAGAGGTCAACAGTGGGGCCATGCAGAAAGGAGCAGAGACAGGACAGTCAAGCTGGGATACGTACAGGTCACAGGCTCATTTCTTTCACAGGAGGAGGAAAAGAAGGACTCAGGTTGGATTGGGAGAACACTGACACAGCAGTCTGTCAGGGGACCACGTGGCTAAGAGGAAAAATCCTCAGGCAGGTTTTGCAGGGACTGGATACAGGTATCATGTCCAAGTCAGGTGCTGCCCGTGGGCACAGCCCAGGCCCTGTGTTGCCCCAAAGATGGCCCTGGCCGCACTGCATCACAGAGCTGTCTACAGTGCCACCATCCAGCTCAGCTGTGGGTCCCCTGGACGGGCAGGTGGGCAGGACCCCCTAGGGCCCTGAATTCATTGCTCACTGCAGCATGCTGGACTGTCCAGAGGAGCACGGGTAGATGCTCTCCATAAGCAATGAATGGCATGGTGGTAGACACCACCTTCCCCGTGCTTTAGCTCAGCTGGGGCAGAGGCTGCACTAGACTCGCAGCCAAGGAGATACCTTCCTTCCCGACATGGCCTTGAAGGGAGTGTGCCATACTCAGGAAGCCTCCTCTGCGGTCCCAGATCCAGGCTTTCTGTCTGCAGAAGAAGGTGGCTCTTCTCCCTCCTCCCATTGTTATTGATTTGACATGAATTACCATTGGGTAATTTGAAAGCACACTGAAAATTGTAAGTCATCACAGGCCTTTCAGTACAATGTTAGATGACAGCAGTAGAGACTTGTCAAAGAAAAGTTCAGGGCTAGGCTGTTGTGGTTTAGATCTAGATGGTCTCCCATGAAGCTTCAAGTTTAGAGGTGGGGGTTGGAAGGTGACTGTATTATGGGAATCTAGATCTCGCCTGCTACCAAGAGGCAGAGTCTGGTCGAGGCGGATCACTGCCCTGCGTGCCTGCAGGGGGAGCTCTCTGTTCCTCTCTTCCCTTTGCTCCCTGCTTCAGGGCTGCCACACCCGGAGCAGGATTTCTCCCTGGAGCACCCTTCCATCTCATCATTTCTGCATTTGTGTCTGCCAACCAGGGGCTGAATCTTCTGAAAGGTTTAGTAGACACAAACCTCTCTTCTTCACAGTGCAGCAGGTGTTGAGCATTGTGTGGCAGCAACAAGGACAGCAACTAAGACAGACACTGTGCCTCAGTGGCGGAGCAGCTGGCTGCCAAGCTTGGGGCCCCGAGCTCCACTCTGAGCACCACAACAAAAGGGGTCTTCGAATGTGAAGATGGTGGACGGGCCATTTTTGTTGCTGAAGGGCTGTCTGACCAGCTGTCCAGAAAAGGAAGGACCAGGAGGGGACATGCGCCTGTGCCAGTTCTCCAAGATGTGCTAAGTATTGTGGCTACAGAGAAATAAAAATTAAAAATATTTAGATTCATAATTATTTTGGGGTTAACAGCGAAGAAGAAAAAAAGAATCCACACTGGCTGCATCTGCTGCCTCGTGATGGTGCGTAGCAGTTGCACGGAGCACCACGGCTGTGACATGAGTGTCACTTCAGGCGGTAGCACGGGGTGATCAGGGCAGATCAAGTATTAATATTCTAGGATCTTTTTACAATTTAATTCTTCATAAGGGAAATTCACATATGGATCAGAATCTAATTTTGTAGCGTTTCTAGAACGGTGTGCTGTGCTGACATGTAGCCAAATTTGATTTTGTCCGAAATCATTTGGTTTTACTTTTTAAAACCACAGTGGTTTTCGACAACACACCGAAATTTTATCTCCGAATGTCCTTCCCTTCCTTCTCCTCTGCAGTGAGAGGCCCAGATCCCCCTGCCTGCACGCTCCACCTGCCCTCAGTGCCTCTCTGTTTTGAGGGAAGCCACTGACGGAGGAGCTTGCCTCTGAGGTGTCTCAGTGTGGAGAAGACTCACAGTACACAGGAAGAAGAGAAGCTTACTTGCAGATGCTCCAGAGAAAGTGGCCACTGACGCCACCGTGGAGGAGGAATTCTGCAGAGAGAGCCCAGGTCCTACGCTGGCGTTGCGCAAGAGTCAGCCTAAAAAAAAAATTCTACTTACTAAGGGCTCACTATGGACCAAGCACATGTGACAAGAAGCCTTCTTAAGTTAAAGTGTATAGCAAACCTCTGCAATACGTTTTCTGTCTTACTTCTTTTTCAAGGTTCTTATTTATTTCATGTAAGAAAACCTGAACCCAGGAGAGTTAGATAACTTACACAAGGTCCCACAGCTCCTCGCTGACTGAGCTGAAGTCTCAGCAGAGAGGAGACATTCTAAGACTAAATGCAGGAAACATTGATTAACATCCTTCCACTTTTGTTTATATTGAAAATAGACTCTTCCCGAGAGTGCTCTGAGTGGCAGTAGCCCAGGAACGTAGAGGGACAGGCTATAATGAGAAAGGTGAAGTTGGCCCAGGACCAGTGCTAACGCTAATTACTCATGTAACTTTAAATAAATCCACTTTCTCAGGCTTCTCAGTCTGCCTATCTCTAAGAGAAGCTCAGGGCTGAGGCCGAGTTTGAACCACTGTGGCTGAGCAGTGGGGAGCATGTGCATCTGCAGTATATGAGGCTTGCAAGTGGCCATGTGGCTGGGCCCTACTTCCAGGGTCATACCATGACACCGAGGCTGCAAGTCCAGGGGCAAAGCACCTGGAGGGATGGCGCGGGGCACGAAGCAGATACCACGCTCTGCCCTGTCTGAAGAGGGTTGCATGGTGTGTGCAGGGAAAAGCCTGAGGGGGTCACTGCAGCTGGCCCTGGTAAGACTCGAAATTGTCCTGGCCCAGCCACCCTGGAAGAAGGCAGGCACTCACCACGAGGTTTTTCTATCCAGGAGGAACCTACCTGCAGGACCCACCAACCTGCAGGAGCCTGAATTTCTTTATGTTGAACACAGTTTTGCTTATTGTTGATTTTAATTTTTTAGAGCAAAACACTGGACCTATTTACTAGTTATTGAATGGGACCTCAGTGGCTGTTGATGACCTAGCAGGATATGCGGTCACTGTGCTAGACACAAGCAGCCAGCGCTTCTTCCTGACAGCCCTGAGTCCTCCTGCCCTGCGGATGTGTCAGGCCACAGCTCCATGCTGAGTGCCAGAAGCCTGTAGGAAAGGCATGGAGTCGCCGTCAAGCCAACCACGATGCCATCTGCAATGCCGTCTGAGCAGAGGGCCTCTCAGAGCTGTTCTGGGCTTGAATACCAGCTCACACTGCAGCCCTGTCCTGCTCCCCATCCCTAAAGCTAAATTCAAAATCCACACACCTCCAGCCTCAAGTGCATATTTTTGGCTCTGTAATTTTATTTTATGCACTGGGGAAATATCCTTGTTCCCTTTGCAGGAAGCCCATCTTATAGCAGGTTATGCTGATATAGCAGAAGGCTGTGACATTAGGTTCAAGCCCTGCACTAGGAAGATTCCAGAAACACCATTATTGGTGACATCGATGTCCACAGAAGCTGCACAGAAAAGTTCGATGAGAACAGACAAACACATTTGCCTATTCTGGGAGAAAAGGGAGACATAGTTGGCTCTGAGAGCCACAAGCGTGTTCGGGTGTGAGCAGCGCAGTGTGCTGTGTGCGTAGCAGGCAGCACGTGCCTGGTGGGGGCGCCACACCGCAGCAGACGCTTCCTCTGGTAGGTCAACTGGCAAAAACATGACATGCAGTAAACCTCCCCATTAAGTCCTCCTCATTTAGTTCCCACTCAGAAGTGGGCATCAAGGAAGCCTCCATAGCTGTCGTGAGGATCGGGATGATGTGTTTTGTCCTGCAGAGTTGTTTTATTGAAGCATAATTTGGTATTCTGCATTCTGATTGGTGCATGGCCATCCGTTACGATCACTTCCCTGAGGGTTACAATTGCCCATTCAAATGTTTATTAATAAGAGACTAAGACTTGAATTCAAGCCATAAATGGCAAGCGAGGCCCACTTATTGCAGTGCATTAGTTAAGGGCTGTTTGCAGCATATTAGAGACCATAATGGCTGGTATTATCAGGTGTTGCAATGATGAGCTGCTAATATAATGCGGTGATCTCCCAGAGAGAGTGACTACACTTTCTGAAGCCACAGACTTTTTGCCACTAGCTGCCAAATTGAGTCTTTGGCTGGTTACAGTCACAGAATGCTCTCAGTAGTACTCTTCGGCGGACAGTAAAAACTGCAAATGGCTATTCACTCATGAAGTAATGGCTGCTCTGGATAGATCCTGCAGCATAATGTATTGTAAACACTGAACTACCAGCCTTATTTATGAGGTCTTGTTTCAGTTGTTGGAAACTATGGAGAGGATTTCAAGCTACTTCCATGGGAAGAGTTCTAATTGCGTGCTGCTGGTGTAGGTGATTGGACATTATCTTTCCTACATTAAAGGACTGAAACCCTTTCAAGAAATAGTGCTCTGTTCAAGCGATAGTCCCTACTTAATGTGGTGGCTGCTGCCAGGTCGGGGCCCACAGGCTGGGCTCACTGGGCGGTTGGGCCAGCAGCTTTCTGTGCAGTGGCCTCAGGCGTGGCAGCTGCCTGTGTGTTTAGACCTGGCCTCCCGGGAGCTCTCCACAGGGCACCTAGAGGTGAGCAGGAGCTGCTCTCCATGCAGTGTCCTCCCGCTGCAGCACCACTGACTTTGGTCTCCCTTACATTTCTTTGTTGTGGTACCGAGTAAGAGCAGGTGTCCTCCGAGGTCTGACTGGGGTCTGATGCGATCCCGTGATTTTCCCTTTCCATTCAGCTTCTCTTGTCACGGGTTTGCTCTGTCATGCAGTCTCAAATTGTTGGCCATGTGTCACCAAAACAGCAGACCATTGTGCACACCTGCCACTTGCTGGACATGACACAACTTGCTGAGTTTCTCAGCAGGAAGCACAGTGTGGATGTCACCCAGCCATGAGTCACCTGCAACCAAGAAACAGAGTGACCTGACCTGGCAGCTTCTTTAAGATGTCACTGATACAGTGTGAGACATCAAGGGATTCTCTAGGAATAAGGATCTGTTGTGTTTGTGAGCCAAAAGGAGGACCAGCGAGACCTTTGGTGTTGCTTCATTCTTTCTTCCTATCTTGGTCTAGGAGTCATCTCTTTTTGTACGATCTTATTTCCTAAAAAGTCACCCTTTGATCCATGGGCCCACAAATGCATCCTGGAGAAGGTTCTAGAATTTCTCCAAGGATCTATTTAATTTTGAAATCCATCCAATAAAAATGAAAGGAAAAAAGAGAGACAAAAAAGAAGAACAGAAGGAAAAGGAAGGAAGAGGAGAGGGGAAGAAAAGGGGTTGGAAGAGAAAAAGAAGGGAAAAGGAAGGACAGAGAAAATGTAGGCAGGACTGGAGGGAAAGAGAAAGGCTTCCAAGCAATTTAATCTTGTAACGAGTAGCGACGAGTTTTTCCTCTTGAGCGTAACACTTCCCGAGCGCCTTACTGTACCGCAGGCGTGCAGCGCAGTCTCCTCGGCGCGGGGGAGCGCTGCGGGCTCCGCCCTGGTCTGCGCGGCGCTGGGTGGAGCTGAGTCCTTCCTGGCAGGGTCATGCATTGTGCTTCTGACGCTGGGAGGCGAGCTGCGTCTCCCCGGACAAGCGGCATGGGCTGCTGGCCTTGCTCTTGGCTTGGAGATACGGTTTCACTTCTGCCTCTTAAAATGCAAATCAGCTCCACGATGGGTGCCAGGACAAGCCGTGGTTTACTGAAAGAGCAGAGCGTGTAATAACGAGAAGCAAACGTCCTTTTCAACTTAGGAGATGCGTTCCTCATGGAAAGGAAAATCTGCTCTTCTGTTTTTAAAAGTTACACGGTGTGGGGTCTTCCACCCCACACCGTAGAGTTATGGGTAGCGAGCCTGTCTGTAACGAGAAAGCAAAATCCAACCTCTCGCAAGGAATCTTATTCTTTCAGATGGGCCACCAAGTTGGAAACTTTCAAACCGAGTTCCCGGGCTCCCGCCGAGGTTGGAATTGAAATTTCTTCGCACAATTACTGAGCGGCAGGTGAGATATCAGCCTCTCACTCTACAGGCGGAGGGGAGCCCACGGCTCTGGCTAGGGCTGACTGGCTATGGATTTCTTTTCAGAAAATTAAAATCTGGCTCCCTTAGCAGGACGACACTGAGGTGAGGGCACATTTCCAACATCCCAACAGAGTATCGCCGGCTTCCACCACTCTGGTAGGGACTTCTGTTTTTCCTGCCTGCCCCAGAGTTTTCCTTTGAGGTTTGTTTGCATTTCAAATTTTTAAGCAGGAAAGTAGCTCATACAAATGAAAGATGAACATGGAGAACAGGTAAAATACTGGAGTTTCAAAGAGCAATCTGGTTTCTGAAAACAGTATTTTACTTTCGTTGTAATGTAAGGTGATTAGTGAACTGAATGAAAGATGGAACAGGCAAGTGGGGGACTTCCCTGGTGCCCATCCGGAGCTTATGTTCGTCTTTCTCGTCTCATAGAGTATATATTATGTATGGTCATAGCCCGGATTCTCTGGTAGACGCAAAAATGAATGAATGAGACCTGCTCCAGGACTCCTCCCCAGGGAACTGCTACATGACCTGCTGGTTGAACGTTGCATGTGTCCTTTCTGTTGGTAAAAAGAAACAAGCTCTACTCCACCTAATTCTAGAAACAGAAATATTTTTCAGGCTAAAGACTCCTGAATGGTTGGTTCTGAAAATAATAGAAGAGAGGAGGAAGATGAAGTGAAGTCCTAAGATGCACACTCTTGCTCCTACATGCACATGACCAACTCAAACCCACAGGCAAAGAGTTAAAATTGGACAGTCGATTGAGTTTGCTTGGGGAGGCACCAGTGTGTGGGCATATTAAATTGTGTGAACATGGGACAAAAAAGTATTAGAGAATTTTGAATGTAATACTGGGTAAGGCAAAAGAAATCCCTGGGAGGACAAAATGTAATTTAAGAACATTTTAATAAGTGAGCCCGAAAGACTGCTATATGATTATTTCAGATCTGGGCCCTTCAAGGTAATTATATGAGGGGGACTGAAAACTACAGTGAATGTTTAAAGAAAAAAAAAGTAACAGCAAAAGACAGTGCTGTGGATTCCTTTCAAAACACCCCTCCTTGCTGAAACACACTTGTCCCATTGCTCTTGCTGCTTTCTGAAGCAGCTCTGAAAGTCCTCTTTGGTGAGTGTCTCCCTCTGCTGTGGTGACTCCTGCAGGGTCCTGACTAGGTTCAAACCGTTCATATCTCATGGTCATTCTGACTCTAGGGAAGAGCCAGGATGCATGCAGAGCCAGATCTGGTGAGAAGTGTGGCTGAGGACGCACCACAGTGCTTTTAGCTGACAAAGATTGCCCGAGATGCCTTGGCATGAGTCCGCACTTCGGGCCAGGCATGAAAAGACGTTCAGAGCAAAAGACTTCCAAGACGGCTTCAGAAAATGGCAAGAAGAGTGGCCCAAGGGCATTGGAAGCGAGGAGGGCATCCAAGGGAGGAGGATGACAGCATGTCTTTTACTGTAACAACGTTTTGTTATCATTTAAACAATGACTATATTTTCGATCATACAGCTTATAAAACAGAAAAATACAAGAACAAGAACTGTTGGAGAAACATGGGGCCGTGTGAGGCTGACCTCAGGACACCCCATAAATAAGAACTCCACATTCTTCTCAGACTTCTAGGTGTCCCTCTGGTCTGTGAGCACCATTGCAATGCTGCTGGAAAGGAGAAGTCCCTCGGGAGTCACAGCAAGGACACAAGTGACCAAACAGTAACAGTGAGAGAGGCTCTCAGGTGGGGCCATGGCCCATGGCAGGCGCAACTGCTTTAGTGGGGAAAGTTTCTGGAAGAAGAGAGAATGGTTTGGGGGGATTAAATAGTTTCCACTAATTTGCTAGGAGCAGCAGGGGGACACTTCTAAATCACAATAAGAGCTAGACAGCATCCATAGAGTAGGACTCGCAGAGCATGCAAGGGGCAGAGCATGCTCTTAGCTTTTATTTGCCTTATGACTACATTTTGTGCAAACTAGTATCTGTGGACAAGGTTTTTGTAAACATTAGTTTTTTAAAAAATATGTTTGCTGTCTGTCTGTCTGTCTGTGTAACCATCTATCATCCACTGCTTTGGCTCCTGCAACAGCTCCACCCTTGAGTTCCTCAATGCCCTGTTTTTTCTCCTTTGAATCAAAGTGCTGAGTTCACACACCTACAATATTTAAATAGCAATGGAATACCCATCTCTAACAAAACTAAACAAAAAAGGGGATACAAATGAAGGACCATTTTGTATCTGGATATACAAAATAGTTAGGATAGATATACAGCTACTTTTTCTTAATTCAATGAGAAGAAAGATTTGTACTAACAGTGTTTGGACAGGATATCATGTCAGCATCTTGTACAATGAATAACCACTATGAAGATACCAATATGCAGTGTATTAATTATTGAAACTGTCCTATTAATTGGTTTTGAAACTGTCTCATTGCTATATGTTTCTCAATACAATTAATTTTTAAAAAAGTGACTCTCTGAGAATTTCCACTTCCGTGCTAGTTGTGCTTAGATTTTACAATCATGGGAGCCAGCGCAGTCTTGGGCATGTCCTGGGAGGAGCCTGCCTCAGCCTCCTCACCTGCCCTCCCACTAGTCGCTTGGGTGAGTATGGCACAGATCAGGCCTGGTCTCCGTGACCTGCAGCAGTGTCACAACTGCCTCTGCATGGTATCTGTCCCCTGGCTTGGCTGGAAATGGAGTCTGCTTTCTGTCCATTGTCATGGTGCCAGTGCAGCCATCAGGCGGGACATGACAGGGACCATGGGTGTGGCAGTGGTGGTGGCATCTGGGTGTCATAGTGCCCTCCAAGTCCCAACACTGTCGGGCCTCACAGCACTCGCCATCAGCCTCACCACACCCCACACCCATCCTGATGCAGCCTTTGCAACGTGTGCTACATAGAACAGGCAGCTGGGCCTCTCCAGAAGCTCAGTGCTCTCTGGAAATGCGCAGTGAGACTGCGCTGGAGTTGGGCTCAGTCCGTACACACGTAAACCTCAGGTACACACAGCCCTGTCTATGTTTCAAGGCTACTAGGAAGGCTGAGAGGCACAAATATTATATGCTTTAAAAATATTAGGGTACCAGGGACAGCCCAGTGAGATGACAGGGGGCTGGCCTTGGATCTTCCACATGGTCAACATCACCCATGTCATGCCCAACACAAGCTCTGGGTTGGTGGGTCAGGGTCAGGCCCAGGCTTTGCGTGCTGACCAAGCTAGGACAGAGCCCTGGGAGAGGAGCAAGAGCGGGGAGGGCGAGCTGGTGCTCCAGAGAGGGCAGACAGCTGGATGTGCTCAGGGAGGAATAAGCAAGAGGACAACACTGCGACCTGGCAGGCTCTCAGCCTCCCCAGATGGAGCCACGGAGGGCAAAATGAGGCCACCTGCTGATGGGAGCCAGAAGGTTTGGGTCACAGCGAGGGCGCTCAGCCTCTGCTCAGTAGCCCACCTGCACGAGGCGATCCTCTGCCTTCCAGGAGGGAAGGCTGTGGAAGGAGCCCAAGACCAGCGCAGAGCATGGAGATGTGAGTGACTGGAAGTATGGTCCTTGGAGCCCTGGGCAGGAGGAGGCGGAAGTGGGGGAACTCAAGGTGGGGCCGGGAGGAAGGCAGCTGCCATCTCCCCCGTCTGCTCCACTCTGCAGAGGATGGGGACACAGTGCTGCTTGTGGAGACCCAGGAGGAGCTGAGGGAGGCCTTGTCCTCTGCAGAGTTATCCTGCAGCTCTTGAGGATGGGCTGGTTCTGATTCCTGCCAGGAAACTCAACTTGAAATGGGCTATAGGGTCTGGTTCCAAAAACATGATCACCTCCAACATTCATTTGTTTTGCCTATAAATTAAGATCCAGCACATTTTGTTTTATTCCCAGTCCCTGGCTAGTTCTGCTCTCTGAACTCAGCACAAAGGAGCCATCAATAGAGTGAAAAGATAACATATAGAATGGGAAAAATTCCAGTTATATGTTAGATAGAAGGCTGGTATCTAGAATACATAAAGAATTCAAAACAATGTACTCAAAACAATTATGCTGCAAAACCAAATGACCCAGTCGCAAATGGGAAATTAACCAAAAGGACATTTCCAAAAAAACCAACCAGTGGCCGATAAGCACATGCAAACGTGCTCTCCATTGAGCCCTCAGGGAAATGCAAATAGAACGAGATTCCATCTTGGCCAAGTCTCTATGGCTAGCACCAAGAACATGAAGGCCAACAAGTGCTGCTCGGGATGTGGAGGAAAAGAATACTTGTGCATTGTTGGTGGGAGTTTAAATCAGTGGAACCCAACAGGAATCACTGCAGAGATTCCTCTGGAAGCAAAGAGTGGAAATCCCCCTTGACCCTGCTCTGCTTCTCCTGGGCATGCTCCTAAAGAAGCTTAAAGTGCTGTTATGGACATGTGTCCATGCCCTTGTGTGTGGCAGAGCGGCTCACAATAGAGAAGCCCTGGGAGAGTCTAGACACCCATCAATAGATGAATGAAGAAAGAAAGCCTGGCATGCAGTGTACACAACACAGTGCTAGTCAGCCATAAGGAACAAAATCATGCCAGCTGCAAGCAAATGAATGGAATTTGAGGCCATAGTGTTTCAGGAAATAAGTGAGAACCAGTAAGTTAAAGACTGCGTGGCTTCTTTTGTATCAGAAACATGAAACATAAATAAAGGAAAGAGTAAAACAAAGGAAAGTTAGTAGGGAACAACAAGGCAGATTTGTCAGCAATGGAAGAAGGGATCAGGGCTGGGAAGGAGGCAGAGGGGCACAGTGGTGCGAAATGAGCACGGGCTGCTGTTCTGTGGAGCACACGTCACTGTCACGTGTCACACACACTAACTGAAAAGAAAACTTACAGGGAAACTGAGCACTGTGAAGTGAAATGAAATGGAAGGCAATGAGATGCACAGACTCCGAATCACGGAGACCACCCTGCGGTCCTTGTGGGGGCTGCTGGGAGCCATTCTGAGGTGGTCTCTCTGGGGCAGAGTCCCTCACTTTACCTCCTGAGGTGGAAGTGTGGGAACTGTCACACCAAGCAAAGTCTAGCCCTCCAGGGCTGCGACTCAGGTGAGCAAGGCCTGAGCCTCATGCATCGGCTCTTGCAGTGAGGGCTGCAGCTACACCATGTTCTCCCCCTCTGAAGAAGCTCTCCGCTCCTCAGGGTGCCGCTGTCCAGCTCTTGCTCACCCTCTGCCACGGACACTTAGGACTGGACTAGCTGGGCATGGGCGGCATCACACATGCACAGGACGATGGGCTCTTGGAGGGCAGCTGAGATAAGTCTTGTTACCTAGAGGGAAGCCCAGTCATGAGGCATCCAGAAGCTGGCCAAAGCTTCCACGAGCTTGGCCAAATGTTCTCCTGGACTATTCCACCTGACTACTTCGAGCATAATTATGAGATCCTTGTGCTACCTCTAGAAATCTCTTCAGAAAACTGAATGTGATAGTTCATTTTAATGCTTTTGTTATCAAGATAGTTTGTATTTCTTTCTTTCTTTTTGGCCTGTTAATGAAATCACTGTAAAACACATCAGTGTGATTCATCCTCTCTCCCCAGCTCTTCTTGCTTTTCTCTTGTTCCTTTAAGCATATTCTCTGTCCTCTTCCTCTTCTCTAAGAAAAGTACATAAATAAACTTTTAAGAGTGCATTAGGAGTACAATCAGTCCATTTTGTACAAACCCAGAATGCACAGAGAATTTCAACATTTATGAAAAATATAGCTGAACCGCAAGTATTCTTACGATTAAGTACATTTTCTTCTGTTTTTGTTAGACTTACCAAATTGCTCCTATTAATATAATGCTCTCCTGCATTATGTAACAGCTGAGAGCAAAGAGTAAACTTCGAGAGCCCTACGCCTAAGAAGTTCTATCTCTCCCACCCTACGCCTAAGAAGTTCTATCTCTCCCACCCTACGCCTAAGAAGTTCTATCTCTCCCATTAAGGGTCGTGAGGTTGAGCGCCACGTCCCCATGGGCTGCAATAAAACGCACCTGGGCTGCGTTGGTGGTGCAAATAAGCACCTCCCCAACTGCAGCTCATATCAAAATATTTCATGAAAGTTAATTAAATTCTCCAATATTTCTCGAGAGAAGAAGGAGGCATTGTGATTTTAAAAATAGATCTGTAAACAGAAGTAATAAAGAGTTTGAGAAGCTGAACTTAATGAAACAAGAAAGGGAAAAATACATTAGGAACAACAGCATCGTGAATCATCGGCAGTGGAAGATCAGCTGCTCCTGCCGCCACGTTCAGGACGGGAGCTGGGCGCCGCTGGTGCTGTGGGTTACGTAAGACAGAAGAGCAGCATCTTGGTCTGACTGCACTGTGTGGACATAGCGCTGGCAGCAGGCTGGGTGTTGGGATATTTCATTCATTTCGAGCCTACTAGGGTACTTGTGGGTGCTTTGGAGCAGTTATTTCCCACCAGTAATCCTGAGCACAGAGGCTATCAGACTGTGTAGAAATTAAGCTGAGCCTTAGGAATTACTCAAGTGCTCTAGGACTCAGAATACTCAAATTCGTAGTCCAAAAATTTGATTTTGACCATGAACTCAGTGGCGGTCAGACTCAGGGAAACAGACAGATGTTAAACTGACGTATGAACCATAAATATCAATTTTCTTATGCATTAAAAGTTGGAATCTGAGTGTGAGTGGACTCTGTGAACATGTGGAATTAGGGATTACGTTGGAAACACTGAAAATAATAATCACAGGTGTCGGCATTCCTCAGGATTGGGTCCAGCAGAAACCAGTGTTGTCTAAGACACTGCTGCCTATGTTATGCGGTCTCAAAAGGGGTGCATGTCTCCCCACAGATGTCAAGGCTCAAATACCAGTTTGTAGAAACTGCCCCATGGGGAGCGTGGAGGTTGCAGCGTTCCACCCTCTCTGGCCGCGGAGTGGTACAGTGGGAGGCGCTGCGGTCTAAGATTCCTGGAAGTGGGCTCACTAACGCGCGGTTACATAACCTTGGGGAGGTTTGCGGAGCGCCCAGAGCTCCAGCCTCCTCCAGAGCCAGACGCCGATGGGGCACTGTGCTCCAGCGCTCCACCCCAAGGCTCAGGGAGCGTCCCTTTCGCGGCTCCGCAGCCCTTCTCCTGCCTGGACATCGCACTCAGGGCAGCGACCATCGTCAGCGGTCGGATCATACGTGACGACAGCGATTCGCAGAGAACACTCCCCGTCAGAACCTTCTAGAAACAAGCACCCCAGCTGAGATCTCGAGTTCTGGGGCACACAGCGGGGACAAGCGAAGGAGGAAGTGAGGCAAAAGGGAAGGATCGAGCAATATGGTGATCAGTGTGGTCACCACAGCAACGAGCCAACTGGGCTTCTCTGCTCAACACATGGGGGCGCTCGGGAAGAGGATGAGCAGATGGGGATCCTTAGTGTCCTCCCTGGTGTTATGGTTTGTATCTCGGTGTCCCCTCAAAGCCTCATGCAGTCACTGGGGTGGATTATAGAGTTTGTAATTAATTCATGATCCAGTGCTGGGATTATGGGGGTGAGTGTTACGCTCACCCTGGGGTGGGTAATCTGCATTACAGCATAAGAAGGGGAGAGCAGCCAGCTAACTGCCACAGCAGCTGTCTCTCCTTTGCTCTTTGCTGTTTTCCCTCTGTCATGTGCCATCCTGCCTCGGAGCCAGCTGAATATGGACTGAAACCTTCACTACCTGTGAGCTAAACACACTTTTCCTAAAAGCCTTAATTCTAGGTGCTGGCTATATTGTCCCAGCAATGAGAGAAGAGTGACTGAGGCACTGAGGTCCTCTGTGCTTCCCTCCATGTTGAGCTCTACCCCACAGGACCTGGGCCTTGCACTGCGGATTTGTCATTCAGCCCAAAGGCAGGCACTGAGGGGGCCTAGAGTCACACAGGCACACAGCAGGAGCTGGCCAGAGGAGCTTGCTGCAGGTGGGGTGGTGGGGGGAATCTCCAGAATCCTGGTGAAGCCAGGGGTAGTCAGGGGCACAGGCGCTGGCAGGAGACTTGGGAAAGGCACTGGAGTCAGCTTGCAGTGGTCACTTGGGACCTACCCAGCTGTGCGTTCCCTGGCAATGCCGCCATGTCCTTGTGCCCTCTTTCTGGCTTGCACATCGTCACATGGGCCCTCGTCTGGCTTTTGTCCCCTGCAGGAATAAGAGTACATTGACTTGCTCCCTCAACAGTTCAAGCCCAGCGAGGCAGAGGCCCCTCCATTCCGACATTTGTGGTGGGCTCGAGGCCAGCCACTCAGCGGACTCTGTCCTTCTGCACCTCCCGGCTGCATGCCGCCTCTTAAAGCGTTTCTGATCCACCTTCAGGGCCTCTGCTGTGGCATGTCTGACACCGTGGACAGCGACCGCCTGTGCGCTCCTTTACCCTCCCTGGCCAGGGCCTTGTCACCATCGCACTGGCTGGTGAGGGTCATGGCGGCAGAAGGTGGGGTGGGTGGACTGGAGCTTGATGCCCAAAGCTCCACAGCACAGCTTTCTGTCTGCTTGGCCTGTGCAGTTTGCCTCAGCTCCCACAGCAGTAGACGCATGTGTGCGGGCAGCCAGGCTCCCTACCCCATGCACCAGCTATGGGGACAGGCATCATCTCGCAGCCAGCACAGCCACTCTGTGCTCCCCAGGGGTTCCTCTCGGTGAGGAGCCACAGTGACCAGGAGGGCTTGGGAGCAGCTACATCATAGAATTTGGGGCGATCCAGGGCCAGTGTCCCAACACTTCTCCTGGGAATCAGAGCTCTGAATGACAGCATCCTGGACAGTGGCCACAAACAGACTGCACACAGGAATCAGGGCCCTAGGTGGCTTCTCCCCTTGGCACCAGGGCCAGGACATGACTATCGTGGGCACCCGCTGCCCATCCAGAGCCCCTCCTTACCCTGCTTCCTGAGCTTCCAGGCTAACTCATGGCTGCTGGCAGAGTTTTGGCCTCAGGTCCCAGGTAGCACCAGATCTGCTTCAATTCCTGAGACCTATGGCTGGTCCATGCTCCCTGAGCAAGGACTGGGACACTGTTTCTGCTGTCCACGTTCACTTCCAAGTTCTGTGATCATGAAACCTGTGGCCCTGGGTCAGCTGCTCATCTGTCTGATTCCCAGGAACATCCTGGTCCATGATTCAGTGCCACAAGCACACACCAGACGGCTGGGCAGCAGCCCTTCCTGCTCCTCTGGGTGCTGTTCTGTGAGATTTCGAGGACAGAGCCCTGTCTTGCTCTTTGTTTCAGGAACTGAGGCATAGAAGCTTCCCCAGCCCACAGCACTGTCACGTCTGCCTCCTGTGATCCCAGCGATAGTGACCCCTGATCCTGGGCCAGATCTCTCAGTCCTGGGACACTGAGACCCATGCCAGAGGCCCCAGCCCCCCAAAGAGGCCCCACTCTGCTCAGCACAGGGCAGCCACTGCATTTCCCAAAAGGTGCCAGCCGCTTTCTGTACCTGCTTCTCCATTCCACCCATGAAGGTCCCAGGCGCCACACACCATAAATCTAATTTCCTGCTTCTGAAATTCTGACTCTTCTCTTAACACTATGCTAAAAACTTCTGGCAGACCCACTTCATTAACAATAGGCCACCATTCATTCTGCTTTTCATGGAGCTTCTTCAAATATTTAGGGCCAACTCCAGGGAATCTCGACAGAACATTAAATTCCAAATCATGGGTGAAACCTGCAAATTGATTGCTCTCTGCTGCCCTGCTCTCCGCTCTGGCCACTTGCGCATATTTCAATCTTGTCTATGTTGATCCATGTGAAGCAGTGCCTGGTCCCCGCACAGGCTCTGCTTCTGCCCTGGTTTTGTGGAGAATGAGCCTTGCAGAGTGCCCGAATCCGACAGTGAGCAACCTGCCGCAGGTGGTGCTGCCAGGCCAGGTCATGCTTCCCTTCCATCCTGTAGGGACGGCTGACTCTAACAGGGTGGGGGATTACGTATCTTGGTATTGATTTGTCAAAATTCCTCACCCTAAATTCTATGCAGGCTCCATCCCCCCTGCTCTGGGCCCAGACTGGTACCTGAGATCTACCAAGGACGTGTGCCCAGCCTGTGCTCATCCACTGCCTTTTGGGGGTCAGAGCTTTCTGCGGATGCTCTGTAGTCTGCCCAGGTGCTCAGAGCAGTAGGGCCACAGACGGCTCAGCCCCTGATGACTTTGTTCTTGGAAAGTGGCCATTCTGTACCCACTCTCTTGTTTTGCCTTGTGTGTGACACCAGGGAAGCAGCCTTTGTAGCCACTACCTCGAGGCCCCTCCAGGTCCTCTGTGACCCACACTGCCAACATGTGGCTTCCACCACTGGTGGGCTCCTGGGCCGTTGGGCTGTTACTGTGCCGGAGGGGGCCGTCACACTGCTGACTGTCCATGAGAATGCTGTGCTCCCCGGCAGTGAGCAGTCCTCTGCTGAATTCCATCTTGAGGGTCTGATTTAACAAAATAAAGTACGGTCTCTGATGGCAACAATACCCATGGCCCATGTCCTCTGGGAAGCCTATGCCAAGGACAACACCATTGTGTAGGGCCTGGGAGATAGCTCAGTAGAATAAGTGCTTGCCTGGCAAGCACAGGGTTCTGAGTTCAATCCCCAGTACTGAAAAGAAGAAGAAGAAGGAGAAGGAGAAGGAGAAGGAGAAGGAGAAGGAGAAGGAGAAGGAGAAGGAGAAGGAGAAGAAGAAGAAATACCATTGTGTCACAGTGACTTGGGGAGTGTCAAGCCCAAAGCATCTGAAAGGGACCATGGGACGGCGGAGGAGATGGCCCTGGCCAACCTTCCTCCCTCTACTGTATGGGTGTGGCTCACCCAGAGACTCAGAGCCAGGGCAGAACAGCGGGGTTGCCAAGAGCCACTGCCGCAACGTGGTCCATGAATGTGCACAGCACAGGCAGTGGTGCTCATGGCTCAGGCAACGATGCAGGGGGAAGGCGTGTGCCAGTTCTCTCCCTCTGTCTTTGCCCATTGCTTAAGGAGTATCTTAGGGCAGCCCACTCCTGCATGGCTTCTATCTGGACATCTGACCCCTAGGGGGTCTCGGAGGATGCCACATGTCACACCCTGTGGCGTGTGACACTTCACCTGCACCAGGGGAGAGAAGACCGGAGCCTCAGTGCTCAATCAGGCCCTCACAGGATTCTGTGAAGCAGAGGCGGCTGTGAAGTTGAGGGCTCCGCTGGCTTCAAGAACGCGAGAGGCGTTCGAGAAGATCTGAGAATGGGAGGCGGCTTCGATGGACATGAGGGCCATGACTGTTTAGCAGGTGCTGGATCAACTGCAGTCTCATCAAGAGGCTTCCTGGTGTGGTTTTAACCTGGAGCAGCGAATGCGCAATGGCTGCAGTCCGAACAGGAGGACGGGCTCGTCTACCTGCACAAGTCTGGGAAGCTCGTTCTGAGCAGTTTATTCTGGAGCTAGGTCAGGAGCACTGAGCAGTGCTGGGCAAACTGGAATTCGCATTCACCTGAGCTATGCCCAGCTTAGCGAGTCCTGCTCTGCTCGGTGGTTCTCACTGGCTCCTGAGCCAAAGGACCCAGCACCCCCGACCTCCACAGTCTCGGCTGTCTGTGAGAGTGTGGGCTTGGAGTCTGATTTCAGTGTGCTCACTGGAACTCGCATTCCAGAACCTCTGGCCTTAGGGTTTGGCCCTGACATTTCCTGATGAATTAAATGAGACGCTTTATTTCCTTAACATATTAATAGACAGAGATCGTAAGCACTGTCTGCACCAAACTCCCCATTTACAGCTGAAAGACCAGGGACCGTGCACTCTCTGAGGACTCAGACGTGCAGTTTCTTCTGTGAAGTTGTTCCTCTTCTCTCTGTCTGGGGCTCTACATCCCTGCAACTTCCCCTGAAGTACTTGCGAGTGGTGAGGGAATTTAAAAAATAGAATTAAAAAATAAATAAAACAATTTTTGCTTATCTTTACAGTCTGAAAATTGCTTATAAATAGACATGACTTCATTACTGCATATGAAAGACACGAAGCCCGGGAATGTTACGAATAACATGAGCCAGGCGTAGTGGTGAGCTCTGTCTATAATCCTAGCTCTTGGGAGGCTGGGGCTGGAGGACTGCGGACAATTCAAAGCCAGCATGGACCACAGAGTGAGCTCACGGCCAGCCTGAGCCACAGAGAAGATCCTGTTTCAAAAAACAAAACAATACCCCCACCAAAAAAAGAAAGAAAAATATCAACTCAACAAACTAACAAACAACAACAACAACAAAAAAAAAAGGAAAATGAAAATAGTTATCTAGACAGCTTGAAGTAAAATTGCAAGAATGATGCTCCCACAGCCCCAGGTGTCTCCCCAAATCACCTTTCCCTGTGGGAAACACTCCTTAAGATCAAGTCGATGAAGCCACTTTCTCTCTACGGGGAAGACAGTAAATTCCCCCCAGCTGAAGACACAGGCCAGCCAACCGTGTCAGCCAATATCACAGCAATGAGAAGGAAAATTATGCAAAACTGCCACAGTTCTAGGAAAGTACAAGGCTGTAGTAAGTTCTGAGGTATTACATTTTAGGACCTAAATTTGTATGTTGGAAGAGTATGTGAGGGTGTAAAATGGTATACATTAGACAAAACAAATTGCTATGTACCAACTCCATGCAATGCATGTAATCATTATGTAGTGTGAACACGTAGTACTAAAAAAATTTAAAAGATATGATAGCTAAAAACCTAGATTTATCAATTAATAGGTAGATAGGTAAAGATGATAAAGACAGATGAATAGACGGGTTAAATTTAGGTGGTAGCCCAGCACAGACTGACAGCCACAGACAGCCGGGTAGGAGAGCTAGAAGAGTAGGTAGCGCACGTACAGGGGTGTGCGCGTGCGATGAGAGAGAAGCACAGCGAAAGTTTAATTTAGCACTTATTATAATAAAAGACACACTGTCCCATGAATCCCTCACGAAGTCCCCCTTGTGCGATCACCTAGTTCTTGTCACTTCCAGAAGCAGTTCTTGTCTTCCTTCTCGAGTGCCTTCGGCTGTGCCGTGCTGGTGGAGTCTGTGTCAAAGCCCCGGATCAGTGAAAGGTGTTTGAGAGAGAAGTACCACGGTACCAGACACGGCGACTGAGGCACACGAGGGCTCCCTGGCTTGACAGCAGTTAGTGTCAATATTTTCAGTTGACTCAGGATATTGGAACAGCTGTGAAAAGACACTTGGGAGAGGGCTTCCAGAACTGCTTCAGAAAGCGGGAAAGCCAGCGGGAGGAGTACGTGCCAGAGGGGGCAGCACTCTGAGAGATTAATGCGTGTGTCTTTTACTGTAATCTTTTGTAATCTGACAGAGGCAGGTGACAGAATACATCGGCGGCTATAGCAGCGTCATCAGTGCACAGAATCTTGGAATGTGACCTGCGCTCAGTCGTGGTTCCCAGTGTGATCCTGTGTGTGCGTGCGCGGTCCGCAGAGCACGCCCCACCCGCCTCTGGCCACCGCTCCCCTCCCACAGCCCCTCTCAGTCCCTGGTACCAGCCGCCTTGCTGCTTTCAGGCTGACACAGTACTTTCCCCATTTCAGCACATGAGGAAGGACACACACAATTCTTGTCTTTCCAGTTCCCACTCACTTCGCCTAACACCATTTCCTCGGTTCTGCTATTTGGATTTAATGCTTTCTGCAGGCAACAGGATTTCATTCCTTTGGCTCCATAAGCATATGCTGTGTGTTCACTGGCCACTTGCACTTCTTTCCTGAGTTTTTATTGATATCACTTTCCCAATGCTTTTTATTAAAATCTATGGATTTGGTACGGGGTCTCGTTATGTAGCTTGGACGCACAGTGGTCCTCCCGTGTTCAGCCTCCCCAGCGCTGGGATGACGGGCACGCGCCCCCACACCCATGCTCAGTCGGCTCAGCACACCCAGGAGCAGGGCTGCTTTGGCCAGTGATAATGGGGCTCGAACCCTGGTCCCCGCACTTACCAAAGCAGGTCCTTCGTCCACTGAGCTATCTTGCTGGTCCCCCACTTTTGTTTACATTCCTTTTTTGTTGCTAAATTTTTAGACTTTTTTGTTTTTTGTTTTTTTTTTTTTAGCGCTCTTTTCCTATTCGGGACATTAGCCCTCTTTTGGCAGACCAATCGCTGGCCCCCTCTCTGTGGATGGGCTTCGTCCTCTTGTGGTCATTTTCTTTGCTCTTTACTGTCCTACCAACATCATGTTTATCAGCGCACTTTCAGTGTGTACGAAGACCACATTCCTCACGAGTTTGCAGCTGCGCGGGCGCCTCCTCGCTCTTCTTGCTTCCCCATTCTCCTCCGACCCTCCAACTCCTCGCCTCTTCTTGTTTACAAAGCTTGCTCTTTAAAGTCTTGACACATGCATGCATGTGCACACATACACATACGCACACACACATGCATGCACATGCACACACACGCACACACACACACACACACACACACGAGGGATTTAAAATACATTGGGTCATATGTTTCCTTGAGTAGCTTCGAAAGACAGTCCCAAGCTGTTCCTGTAGTCAGAGTGACGCTGGTGTCTCCAGGCGAGAAGGAACTTGCAACCAGGAAGGAGCGTGTTGGGAGAACTGGCCAAAGGTGTCCTTGGAAACGACAGAAAACTTGCAACTTCTAAGTGAAGTAACAACGCCCTTGTTGGCGCACGCTCTGATTTCTTCTTTACAGTCGCGATCTGCGCACGCGAACTCTTTCCGGCAGCAATCTCCTCTGTCCAGCAGTTCACTGAGCCGACCGCGTAGCTGACACAGCTGTGCAGCCGTCTGCACGCAGCTCCTTTGTGGCGATCAGCCGTCCGCTGTCCGTGGTGTGTGCTCTAGTGCTGAGCTCCTTGGAGATGGTGCTCCCGCCGATTGTTGTTCCTGTCAGGAATCTGCCACAGCACAAACTTGGGGCCGTTGTCATTAAAGAGACAGACAACTCAGGCCCCAGAGGTTCCACTGCAAGACAGAGATGACTCCATGGCTGTCTCTGGAGGGTCTGATGGCGATGCTGCTAGGAAAGACTGAAAAACATTTGGGTGCAGTCTCCTGGACCTAGTGCAGGGTGGGCAGGCTTGCTCCCAATTTGAGAGGCACTCTGAGGACCTCTGAGAGCTTAAACCTGCCATTTAGGTTGGAAGAGGCTACACAAGAAGGGAAATAGCAAATTAAGCGACGCTGGCGCGTTTGTCCTGCACGCTGGGTGCCTGCAGTTACCGTCCCGAGGAGAGATTCCAGGGGCCCAGCAGGTCCGTTACAAAGTAGCTCTGAAGCACAGAGCCAATGGCAGTCTGTCTGCTCCGAGAGCTGCTGTGGGGTTCTGAGGATGGTGGGCCACCACCCTACCCCGTCACTGCGTAGGCCACTCTTCCAAGCCTCACCCATCACCACAGGCACCACCACTGAGGCTTCTGCTGGGTCACAGCTTTTGGGTCAGCCCGGTTCTCAGGGTGCACACAGTGCAGACACGATGACCTCGGCTCAGGGAACACAGCCCTGAGGAGCGGGCAGACAAGTGAAAGCAGCCACGTACAGTGCGTCCACACGGAGCTGGGAGAGAAAGCAGGGCCTTCAATGGCTGCTTCCATTTCCAGTCTGTGGAATGTCCCCAGCATCAGAAAGAGACCTAAGCCAGAGACCCACACCTATGACATCTGTGGAGACTGCAGTGCATGTGTCCAGAGTCCTGATGCCTCCGTGACACAGGATTTGTGGGGCACATGTTGGCCACAAGCCTTTGGCAGTTATCAAAGCAGCGATACTTTAATAAATCATATAAATAAAATTGTATAAGGGAGGAAATGAAAGCAATATCAATGTCCAAAAATTAATCTTGCTTCTTTTATAGATTTTATTTGGGGCCTTCCAGGTAGCTGTGAAGTGTTTATCTGAAGTGTTACTTTATGCAACTTGTGCAAATCACTGAGGTGGTTTCTATGAGCACTTTAAGATCGTCATGTCCACGTCTGACACTCACCCTGAAGCCCACTGGGGAGCCAGGTCCCTGGCAGCCTGTCCTGATGGCCGAGCAGGATGAAGCCATGCAGTCCCACTCCCTGCACGTGCGCAGCTGATCTTGGGGATAGTTCTTTGGGGCTTACCACACTGCGGCCTGTCAGGCACTGGTGGGGCCAAAGCTCAGGGTTCTCAGGAGTATCTGTTGGAAGATGACACGTTTACTCTTTTGCTTGTTCAGTATTTTCTTTTCAGTATTTTAGGGAAGGGTCTACAGGATGTTCAGGGTCTCACTACCAGATTGGACCACCTGTTCACAGCCTCCCAAGAACTGGGATTACAGATGCATGCCACCAGCCCAGTCTTAATTGCCATCTCAGCGCTCCCCGGGGCAGGGCTGGCATGGCAGGACCCGACATTGAACCCCCAGCCCCAGCACCTGCTTGCAGGTGCTTTAATTCACTGAGCTATTTGGCCAGCAGACACATTTATTCTGTAAAACGAGGGGATTTTGAAATGCAGAGCCTAGCACATGATGGATGAATGGTAACAGGGTCCTCTTAGTAGGCGACCACCACAGTTTTTTGCTTTGGTTCTGCATTTCTGGAGGGTGAACCCAGGTCTTCCCAGTGAAATACATCCACAGACCCTTTTTTACTTTGAACTTTGAGAAAGAACCTTTCAATTTCTCGGCTTCCCAGGCGGGATTCACGCACGCAACTCTTCTGTTTCAGCCTCACCCAGTGCAGGAGCAGCAGAGTTTGTGGCTTTCTCTCAAATTATTCATCTCCAGAGTACCTTTCTTTAATGTCTAAGCTTAGCAAGTCATTTTCATGATTAATATTTTACATAAATTTGAGTTAAATATTTACATACACGTATTTATACATATATTTAAATGTATGTATGTAAAACTCTACCAATACAAGTTTATGTTTCAAAATGACTTTATGCATTACAGCAAACTTACATATTTATCTCTGTCTCTCTCTACGTATGTACGGAAGGAATTTCTCTTTTCCCCTTTGGCCCCTCTTCACACCCTTTCCGAGTGGTTCTCTTACGATCCCAGAATTCCAGCATCTGTATTGTACGCTCTTACATAATCAGTGGTTGCACGTTTCTTGTATAGATTGCAAGACAGAAAAATATTACAGCACTCTAATTGTGTAAGCCATGATTGTTTCATAACTGGGTAGCAAGTTTGTAATTACGGAGCATCAAAAATAATTCTACAGTTTAACAATAACCCACGACTGTCAAGGTTTGTACTAATATTGTTTAGACAAGATATCATGTCTGTATCTTGTACTATGAATAACTACTACAACAATATGCAATGTATTAATTATTGTAGCTGTCCTACTTACCTACTTTGAAACTCTTTCAATGCTATTTTATCTTTTTTGCATTAAAATGAATAAAAATAAACAAAAAATTCTACACCAGGAAAATATTTGATATTCAACTCTTAAGGAAGGAAAACCTCAAGTAATAGACTAGGTTGCTCGTGCAATAGCACGCCCCACTCTAGAGTGAAAGCAACAATATTAACTAGTAAGTCTGCCTAGGTTTTGAAGTACGGGCACTGGAGGTTGTGGAGGTCATTAGTACTCAGTGTTTCCCTTTCTTGGTTGTGTCCTGTGTGCTTCACAGTTAGTAAGTCCCTGTCACCATGGAAGCAGCGTTTGTCTGAGATTTTGACAGCTTCACCTCACCACACGTAGTGGTCCGCCGACCTGGAAGGCCCAGGCTCAGCCCCAGTGGCCACACCTGCTTCGTGCTTTATCAGACTGAGCACTGAGTGTCACTGACGCAAGCACAAGAACATCACAACCTGGAAGGGTCGTTGCCTGCCCTTCTGAAGCCCAGCGTACTTACTTCACGGTGGCATCTGTGGTCCCTCAGCAAAGCGGCACTGAAGGGACCAAAATCTTCCTGACACATCCCTTGGTGTCCATTGGTGGGCAGACTCCTTCTGCTAACTGGGTCCGAAGATCATAAACATTCTCCGACTCTTCAGCCGAAGAAATAGGGTCGAAGATGTCCTAGCAGGGAGAGGTGCAGAAGACACCAACATGAGTGCCAACGTGAAAAGATCAGCTCCTGGGAGGGCAGTGAGGGACATGGACATCCTGAGGGAACCTCCAGTGCTCTGTTCCCAAATGCTCCCGGCCCTCTTGGGGCTCACTGGCAGGAGGGGAGCAAGTGAGGAATTGGCTGGTGTCGCCTGCATGCAACAAGCATGTCCTCGCTGTGCAAGCGAAGGAAGACCCAGAGCTCTTGGTCCTCACTATCAAGTGCATGTTTGATGTACAATCTGTGGAACAGGTGAGTGGCCACAGTGCACACTTTCCAGAAGCCTTCCATGCACACGACCTCTGCTAAGACTTCTGCACACATTTTCATATACCACTGTCATTTCTTCCCCCCCTCCCTCCCTCCCTCCTTTCCTTCCTCCCTCCCTTTCTTCCCTCCTTCCTTTCTTCCTTTCTTCCTTCCTCCTTCCTTCCTTTTTCTGTTGGTGTATATTTGTTACAGAGAATAGTGGCTTTCATTTTGGTGTACTCGTTCATGTCCATAATAACCATCATCTTCTCCCCCTTGTTCTTTCCCTCTTCCTTTCCTTCTCCCCATCCCCCAATCCCACCTCTTCGGTAGCAATCTTCCTCCTACTTTCATGCTATCTCTCTTTGCTTAAAGTTTTTAGGTTTTATATGAGAGAACATATGTAATAACCGACTTCCTCAGTCTGACGGTTTGTTTAATAGGGTGATCTATGGCCTCACGCATCTCCTGCAAGTAACACGATTTTGTTCTACTTTATGACTGAATACTATTCCACTGTGTCACATTTTCTTTATCCATTTATCTATGATAGGTACCTAACTGTGTCCCTATCTTATATACAGTGAAAATATGTTTCTGCATACAAATTGCTTTATTCCTACAAAATATCATTTGGCAGTTTTTAATCCAACATATTATATACTTCAACATACTTTTAAAGTAGTTAGCAACTGTATTAAGAAGTTGAATTCAAAGTTTAACAAAGGCAGACGAGTCTGCTCTGTAGAGGTGTGGCAGGAGGCCAGGGCGTGCCGACTCAGCTGATCCGGTGGGTGAGGCCTGGCAACGGCAGAAGAGGCCAGGTGCAGACCCGCTGGACCAATCAGGGACTGTGATCTTCAGTTTTTCTGGCGTAAGACCAAGCAGGCTTCTGATAGGTCAGTCAGAGTCGGGGAGGGGGAGGTCCAGATGGGGGACCTAGCACCTGGCAGCCGTTAACCTTGTACCCCCGGGCGAGGACAGTACGCGAAGAGCCTGCCTCTTCTCATACTTAACTTGGCCTGAGCTCACTCTGCAGAGCATGTGCCTTTCCTAACCATAATACCTTTAGGAAATGTAAAACCTTGCTAACCTTTGCATGCTTGTCTTGTCCAGTTCACTGTCAGGACACCAAGAATCTAGAGAGATCTCGAGAAGGAGCCCAAAGTACCCCCAGAGTCTCTATAACTGATTATCTTAATTTTGAACCAAAATTTTAGTATTTGATGTTCAATTTTTAGTAGTATTTCAAATGCTGCTTTGTGACACCACTACTTTACACATATTCTTATTCTTTTCTTAAATTTTCAGAGGTGAAATTTCTAGTTTGCAACATTTTGTTGTCTTACTACGTAGACGATGCCAGGATCTTGAGTCCTACTAGCAGGGAGCAGAATTTTCCAATATTCATATCCATGTGAGTTGTGGGCCATTAAAACCATGTTTACTGATTTTATC
>NW_004524731.1:2073766-2078142 GCF_000260255.1 Octodon degus
GCTGGCTTTGTGGACCATAAGCCTTTATTTAAAGGTTATCATTACTGGCACTGTTTGTATTTGTTCCTAGTCCTATTTGCATTTTAAGAGACAAATAGAAGCATATGCAAATGAAGCTTATAGATAGCAATCAGTTTCAGGAAGGTATTTTTCTTTCCAAAGCCCTAAAATCAAACACAGAGTGCAGCATCCAATTCTACCCACCTGGTCTGGTCTTCTGCTTCTGTCTACACATGCTGACCAGGTCCTGTGGCTCTGCAGGCTCAGGGGTGGCAGGTCAAGGAGGAGAAGGCACTATTCATCTCATGCTTTGATGACGCTTAGGTCTGACCTTGGGCCTGGCCTCCTCCAACCATCTGAAATGTCACACTGCCCGCTCATCCTTACCTGCAAGCTGGAAACCAGGTGATATAAATCTTTCCAGACCCAAGCTATAGTCAGTAGTTAGCACTTTGAACCATGCTGCAGACAGCCTGTGTGCCAGGTGTGGTGCTACCCTATGCCAGGTGTGGTGCTGCCCTATGCCAGGTGTGCGGCTGCCCTATGCCAGGTGTGGGGCTGCCCTATGCCAGGTGTGGGGCTGCCCTATGCCAGGTGTGGGGCTGCCCTATGCCAGGTGTGGTGCTGCCCTATGCCAGGTGTGCTGCTACCCTATGCCAGGTGTGGGGCTACCCTATGCCAGGTGTGCTGCTACCCTATGCCAGGTGTGGGGCTACCCTATGCCAGGTGTGCTGCCACCCTATGCCAGGTGTGGTGTTGCCCTACGCCAGGTGTGGTGGTACACAGGCACAATCCCAGTAGAGACAGCTGAGGCAAAAGGATCACAAGTACAGGCCCAGGCCAGACAACTTAGCGAAACCCTGCCTCATAATAATAAATTAGGGGAGCTGAGGGTGTAACTCAGTGTAAAGGCCTGGACTCAATCGCCAGTCCCTAAAAAGAAAACCAGAAACAAAACCAGAGCCCTGAGTAAATCAAATGGCTCCTCTGGAAACCTCTAAGCTCCCTAACTTAACCTCTAGCAAACTGGTCTCCAGTGAGCAGTGTCTGTCTCAGATTATCTGCAAGAAATTTAAATCCTCAGGGTGTCCCCAGACACAAGAATTGGAGACCAGGTTTCAAGATCTGAAGGTGACTCAGATGATGAGGCACTAGAGAGCCACTACCCTGAGGTGGCGTAACCCAACCCCTCAGCTCCCAGAGCCAGCCCGGGTGCCAATTCCCCAAGGAACAATGCGGAACATGCGCAGTGTCCAGGGTAATTTTATATTCCAGCTCCTGTCAATACTCTCTTATAATCATGCCTCAATATTTGCTTTCTCCATGCAACAAAGAAAGCCAAGTTGTAGATATATTTCTCCAGGGTAAGAGTTAAGAAGAGAAGAAAACTTAACTTGATGGAAGGTAAAATATCAGTAGAGTCATTTTTGAATCAGCCTTAAATTATTCAATCAATATTAGTAGAACTTATATATTTGGTGAACGTATTCCTGATTTATCATTTAAATTTGTCAACCTGCGAAGCACAGTGCAGCATTTATTGTCTCTCTCCCAGCAGGCATGCAGCCTCCTGGTAGTCTGGGCAGGGCATCCAGTTGTCCCTCCCGGGGGCCTGCAAGAGTGGACCGCTTTGCACTCTGCCCAAGCTGATGGAAGGGAGTGTACTCTGCCTTTAGCCAGCTGCTTGCGGACACAGGGCTGACTTTCCAGTGCTAATTTCTTGTTTTTTTGGAAGTATTAATTTGTAATTAACCTTTGGACACATTTTAAGCGTGTCATCTTGGTTTACAGTTCAAAACAGGCCGTAGCTGAGATTAAAACATTATTGTGTGCTGCCGTCATTTAATACGAACATATTCGCTCTCTTAAAGTGAAGACCCAAGCATTGCCTGTGACCTTTTATGATATGCCCTGTATTTATAGAGTGTATTCTTTTACACAAGCTGCAAATTCCTTCCAATCATCCCAACCATAAAGCATCAGCATTCTAATCTCTGATAACATTAAGTGATCTTCTTGTATAACTCCCTCTCATCTACATAGTAATCATTTACATAGATAAATTGATAGATTGATGAATGATTAATGGGTAGATGATTGATAGTTAGATGCTGAATGGTAAGTTCAATAGATAAGCTGACATTTCTCAATACTTACTGGGCACGTTGGGAACTAATTATGTTTGTGAAAGTAACTACTTGAGATCAACTTCTAGATGAGTCCTGGTGGGCCCCAGGTGGAGGGTGGTGGAAGTCAAGATGGTTAAGCTCCTTTCCTGGAGGGTCTGCCACCCCACTAGTAGGCCAAAGCTTTCCGTGCTGACTCAGGCAAGTCCCAGGACCGTGGTGACCACTCTGTCCATGGCACCCTGAGTCTTCTGAATCCAGTGCTTCCTCAGCAGTGCTGTCACAAGGCTGTCCACGTTGATTCATGCACACACTTCTGTTCCACACTGGCTGGTAGCCAGACCTCAAATGCTGACCTGACAAGATCAAGGTTGGTAATGCGCAGCGGGTCTGATCACAGTCAGACTGCAAGACTACAGACACAATGTCTTTGTCTCGTTGCTCGTGGCTTTTTCTTCTTTATTGATTGGTCTTCTCTGAATGCAGTTTGGAAGTGGAGAGGGCGGGGCTGGACTGCCTTGTGTCTTTCTGCTCCTGGAGTCCAGGCCACTCCCACATCTCCAGCTCTTTGGGGGTGCCGAGTCACAGTTGTGTCCCTTAGTAGCTGAACCCCAGGCCTCTGAGCGAATGCACATGAAGCAGCCCAACTGACATCATGTGAAGAAGCCCTGAGAGTGGCACTGGTGTGGGGAGGGGCTGAGGTGCTGGTGGCCGTGAGTGGACCAAAGCTGGCTTGCTCGCTTGATGCCCTGTCCTTTAACGTCACACTGCATCTCTATGCGGAGGACACCTGGGTAGATGCTGGCTGGGTGGAGACCACGTGCAGTTTGTTTGATTTTTGGAACATGGGGGCAGGTGAATCTGGGAGACGCCTTGGACTGGGTTGACGGAGTGCCTTTTCCCTGCTGAGTAAACAGAAAGCGTCCTGTGCCCTGCTTCCCATATTATGTGTATTTCTCCTAGAGGTGAAAGCCTTCTTTAAATCACGCATGGTCCCATTCCTTTGCAAGCCATTTCGGAAATCTGCATGGTGCATGCAGCCTGTGTTGACTGTGTGTGCGCGCTGGGCCTGAAGCGCCATTGCTGTCCACCCGCCCGGCTGCGAGACTGTCTGTTGCGCATGGCAGGAAGCTCCCTCTCCCTCCTGAAAAATATATTTCACAGGGCTCAAGCTGTGCACAAAGAGAGGCAACTGCAGGATGAGGCTCCCAGGGAGAGAGCTGCTCTGGGTGGCCAGCTGGGCTGTGGGCGGAGGAAGCTGGCTGGTGTCTTCCAAGGAGCTGAATCTGAATTTCAAATCATAAACATTTGGCGACCTGGTGGAGGGAGTCAGGTCTGAGTTCTGAAGCAAGCCAGGAGCACAGAGCGCTCTGCGGATTCCACCCCACCGGCCTGTCTCTCCCCAAGGTCCCCTGCCTGTGTAGCTGCTTCCTTTGCAAGTGCTGTGAGGTGTCAAGTCCACAGCAATTTCAAACACTCTGTGCTCACAGCCAGAGCTGGTGGAAATGGAGCTGTCAGCACTGAAAATTGAAATGCTTTGGCAGAAATTGTATAACAAAGTAGGCGAAAGTGCGCCGATCTCCGTAGGTCCGTGTTTGATAATGCTATTCAGACCATCTTCTCCGTACACCAGGCTGCAAACTCATTTTCAGAAACAATTCCCAATAGATGTGGGGCTGCTGGAGCGCAGGCTGCAGGCATAAACAGGGCCTGGCGTGGTCTGTGCCAAGCTGCCGCGGCCTGAACCCTCTACCTGAAAGTGTGTGGAAGCTGGGGCAGCTTCGCATCCTCTTTCCCAGCGAGGTGACTTAGCGGCTCATTATTTTTGATGTGAAGCTCCATGGAGAAATTCATTTCGCTCTAGCAGGTAGGTTTCATGGACTCTTAGGTCACACAGTCCCACCTCCGTCAACTTTGTTTTCTCCATTTTTTAAAGCATTTGACTTTTTTGGAAATGGAATTACTGATCTCTGACTTCAATGGGATGACAGACCCGTTGTCATCTCCTCCACTCCAAGAGCTTCATGTTGTGGGAAATTTCATGTTCTAGCCAGACGGATTAATGAAGAACCATTGATCTCTCCATTTTAAAGGTTTAGTTATGTGTAATGACACACCTGTCTAGCCACACGGAGTTGAAATCCTGGCAATGATATCTGCCAAGCCTCAGAATTTAAGTTTCACGATTTCTGAGAATTTCTGAAAGACCGTCACAGGCCCGTGGCACTGAGTCCACATTTCCCAAGAGGT
>NW_004524731.1:2078822-2092903 GCF_000260255.1 Octodon degus
GCGACCATGCTTCTGTAAGCTCCTGTCTGTTGGCTGGTGTTTGGCAGCAGTGCGAGCTATAGTTTCTATCAGACCTTGTAAAGACCCTTATGAAAGAGGACTTCCAGAACTGCTGCAGAAGGCGACAAGAATGGTGAGCTCAGTCTGTTCTAAGTGGCGGGATCATTCCGAGGGGGGTTCAGGCAATGTATCTTTTACTGAAATAAACTTAGAAAGTTAACCAGCCCTGATTCCATAAACCCTCCTGGGTTGTCTGCCCTTGCAGTCCTCTCTTCCTGGAGCTCCCAAGTGTCACAGTACCTGGTGTATCTTTACTGGTTGTCACATCCTTTCTCTCTTCCTGCTCTGTATGGACACTGCTCTCCAGCAGGCTGGCCGAGGTGCCTGTCCAAGTCCAGGGAATGGAAGGACTCATGTTCTGGGGAGCGTCCCTCAGGCAGTTGTGTGAGTAGGCTTTTCCCTTCCACCTGGCACCTGCCCTCCACCAGCTGCCACCTTGGGTGGTTGCCTTTCCTGGGTGATTTTGCCAGGCAGAGAACCAAGGGGCTCAGTGTTCCCTGGGGGCACTCTGGGCCCCCACGTGGCACAGTGCAGGGCCATTCAGCCTGTGTTGCTTTGCCCACTCTGTCCTGCGCAGGAGGCCGGGGGCTGTGCTTGGCGTCGGTGTCTCCTGGGACATCTTTGTGCAGTAAGAATCTCAGATTTGCCTTTTTATAGGGTTATGCTTCCTACAAATATTTTAATTTAAATGGAAAACCTAGAAAAAGAGAAGGAAGGAAGAAGAGAGGAAGACAGGGCAATGGTCTGTGTGGTTAGGAAGTAACTGAGGAAAACCCTTCCACAGTAACTGATTTTTCTTTAATGTATTTGGTACAGGGTCTCACTACACAGCTCTGACTCATAGTGATCCTCCTGTTTTCAGCCTCACCAGTTCTGGGATTATAGGCGTGTGCCACCACTCTGGGTCTTGGTGGCCAGCTCAGAGCCCCTGGGGGAAGGGTATGTGCAGCATATGGAGCCAGGAATCAAACCCTGGTCAAGCACTCAGTCCACTGAGCTGTCTTGCTGGAACTTGTGCTGGATTAATGATAGAATCTGTGATGGGTGAGCCTGGAAGAAGGACTGTCATAGTCAAGGGGCGCCTCTATTAAACCATTTCTTGTAACTTCGCAAGACTCCAATTCTATACTTCAATGTAGAGGAAAGTACGTGAATTCCCAGCAATAGGTCAGAATAAGATGAACATTCACATTCCACAAAAAAGAATAAAGCAGCACTTCTGCCTATGTCAAAATGTTTGCGCTCATGCAATATCACAGAAATGTGTTCTCTATCACTAATAGAATAATGTCTGAGAGAATTTGTACTTTTAAGTATTTTAGTACCAAGTAATGCTTTCCAGACAAAATTGAAATATTAGTTCCACTTTAAATTTTCTGTGTAATCTTGTGAAAGTCAGATAGTGATTTTGTCATTCTGTACATTCTGTTGCAAATTTTATAATTTGTAACTTAGAATGGGGCAACATACATAAAATAACACACTTTTTAGAGCACTATTTTAACATTAAAGGTGTCTATAGAATCTTAGTAAATTGTAAAATACCTGTTCAGCACATTTCAGGGCATGGTGAGGAATCCAAAAATTAATCAAGCATGAAACCTGCCTGCCTGCCTGGAGATTTATATACCAAGTAAGAAAAAGAATGTAGAGACATCATGGCAACGGAGAAACAATGGTTAGAATTTTAATTAAATTAAAATTCAAAGAACATGAAATGAAGGGAACCAGGAGTTTTGTTGGAACTGAAGCCCTTCAGAATTGCTATGGGAGGGCAGTGGCGGCCAGATTGGTTTGAGCACAGAGCTGACAGGAGAGAAAGGCACGGCCCTGTGGCTGCACACCAAGTAAGGCGCGAGGGGAACATGCATGGTGTCCAGTAGCCACCAGGGGCCGCAGGCAGGGACCCAGCTGGGCCGCCGCTCACAGGAGCCTGATCACTCTGCAGAAGCGGCTAGAGACTCAGGCCTGAGTAGTGCCGGGGTTCGCACCCTGGGCAAGCACTTAGTCCACTGAGTTATCCTGCTGGAACTTGTAATGGATTAATGATAGAATCTGTGATGGAAAAGACTGGAGGAAGGACTGTCATTGTCAAGGGGCACCTCTATTAAACCATTTCTGGAACAAGACTCCAATTCTATACTTCAAAGTAAGAGATAGCACAGTGCCCAGAGTTGGGAAGACTGCTTTTCAGCAACGGTCACAGCGAGGGTGAAGGGACGAAAGCCCAATGCAGAGGCAGGAAAAGTGGTGGGTGGACAAGGGCACGGCGCTGTTCTGGAACTAGAAGAAAATTAGCGACAACGCCAAGGTGCAGGGAGTTCTATGCATTTGCAAAGCATTCTGCAACTGTAAACTTTTTCCTACCTCTTAATAAAAAGTGTGTTTTTCTTATCTAATGACAGAATTTGACACAAAAAATAGCTTAGTTAATAAGGCAGTGAATCTATTCATGATAATTTAGAATATTTAGAGAAAATAGAGAATTTTGAAAGGAATGTACCAGTGAAATAGATTTCTATGAAAATCTGTGGGAACCATATCACAAATATATGCTGATTTTGATTATAAGTAGCATTGTAGCATTTAGATTATTAGCGAGTTCTTTATTTTACCGTACAGTTGAAATAGCTGCAAAATGCCTTAGTTTTATTCCTTGGAATAGCATTTGTAGCCAATAGAAATTCAAGAACATTAATATTTGTTAGCACTTGTTGCCAATAGAAATTCAAGAACATTAATATTTGTTAGTACTGTTCTCTTATTACTTGAGAAAAAGGAATAGTAGAGCTTTGTTGTAAATAAAAGGAAAAGTAGTAAATGTGACACTGAGTGAAAATTAAAACAAAAATCCTTCCTGACTAAAACCAGGCAACACTGGTGTGTGTTATTGCAGGTCTGTACAAACTTCCCTACGAACTCCTCCATCTCTGTGACGTAGGATCATTCCCCTTACTGTCACTGGGCCAATCACTTCCATCAACATAGCGCAATTATTTGCCTTACTCACTAGTCCATCTTTTTGTTCTTGCATATACAAACCAGCTTCATTCTTTTAAGGAACCATATAGTATACCACCATGTTGCTGCAGCACACAATTGATCGATTCACTTGTTAACCGAACTCAGATTTTCTGTTGCTCGTGTGCGGGGCATGTTAATCCACAAGTGTGCTTTCTCACAAGTAGTAAGTCTTACTGAGGGTGGATTCAAGGGTACAGAAAGGAAGAGGTAAAGGCAGACAACATGCGTAGAAAATATGGAACATTTAGAAACAGACAGTGGTTGGATTTGGGTATCAGAAACTGTAGGTTGGAAAAATGTAAAATAGATTCAATTAGCAAAAATATGTACACAAAGAAGAAACACAGTTTTCCCAGATAACAGATTTCCTCAAGCTTACCACCTATCTCAAGAGAAATTAGCCTTTTGAAAGTTCAGGGGAAAAGTTTAAGGGTTCATTGAAATGGGGGTTCTTTTCAATTTCCTGATTTTGGGGACCATCTTTGTGATCCAAAAAAATAACATTTGTGAGTTCCTAACATTTGTAAACCTCAAAATGAAGGCGTGGAATCCTTATCTACAGATAGAGACGCTTTGGATGACCTCAAGTAGAAGAAAAAATATTGAGGTTGAGAACACTATGAAGCAGCTCTGAGCAGGACTGGAAACTCATCACTTGCTTCCTGGGTTTACCTATGAGTCTGTCCCAGGCTGAGGCCCTTGTCTGGAGGTGGGCAGCAGATTCACAGAAAGTGCAGCTGGATGAGCCACCAGCCCCAGCTGAGGCCTGTGGGGGCCTGGGATGCCCCGACCCCTCCAAGGACAAGATAAGGCCACCACTGAGGACGCCTGGCTTCAGCCCCACTTAGCTAGACAGAGGCTGCAGCTGCAGGCATCTCCCTCCTGTGGTGAGGGTCAGTGCAGAGGTAAGGTAATTCTCCTAATTAGCATAATTTACTACTTAGGGAAGTCTTTGTGCAGACTCCAAGGTCCGGCTGAGTTTCGCACACCTTCCTCACCAGCCCCTTCATTTGAAAATGAAATAAATATGGGCCACCCAGAGAAGTTCTTTGTCTCAGGCCCCCAGATAATCTCGATTTCTGCGAGAGGGTCTTGATCCTCCTGGAGCCTGAAGTCGTACCTTGTGTCTCTTTACACCTTTACCACCCACTTGGTTGGGAGGTTGTGGGCCTGCTCCGTCTGCAGCAACTAGCACCTAAAAATGGACCCGAAGTCCTTGGACTGGGACTCTTTAGCCTGAGTGGCTAAGTGTCCTTAGAGCGGAAGGTGAGGGAGATGGAGAAGGCCTTCCCAGGAAGAAACTTCACTCAGGACACCTGCAGAAGAGGGGAGAGAAGCGTTCAAGGGGAAACCTTCAGCTGTGAGCAGGCCATTTGGTGTGGGAGTGAAATGGCCCAGCAATTTTTGGCAGAGCAGCAAAGATACATGCCCTTGCTCCAAAGCCTACTCCAGCACTCAGGGGCTTGTGTGCCAACAAAAACCTAACAAAAATGCTCCAAGAGCTAACCAAGTATAGACCATGCCTCCCTCACACAGGCACTGTAGATATTGATAATTGGGAAAGAGTTGGAAAAAAGTATTAAAAAGGCATATAGTACAGGAAAAATCTTTTCCCCAGAGATGTTTTCAACTTAGAATCCAGTTTGTTCAGTTTTGAGTCCTTTGTGGAGCTCACAGTCAGAGCTTCTGATCAGACACTGAGGAAACAAAACAGCTCACAGCCTAGGCATCTGCCAGCCGAAGCGGAGTCCTTAAGGAGGCAGCTCAGCAGGCAGGAGCCCAATCTTTTAGAAAAAACATCCCCTACAGCTCTATCTAGGAACTTACAGGTTTCCAGGGGAGGAGCAGCCTCAATAGAGGCAATCAATGGCACCCTGGCTTGCTTCTCACTTGGAGCTCAAGGAAATGCTAATAACAAGGAGCCCTTTGCTCGTAGGCAGGTTGAATTACAAGTGCTAGAAAGTCTCAAAGTGTGGTTAACAGTGGAGCTTGGAAGTCTGCTTCTGGTGGGAGTCTTCCAAAATGTTTTGGATATGTATCAATAGACATCTAATGACAAGAAATATCTAAGGCACGGAAGTGCCTGTCTCCTGCTAAATTCCTTCATTGTGATGTAATGTTAAAAAATCTTGTTTTGGAGCATGTTCATGTAAACAGGATGGGTCCTATTCTGCATCCAGGAATAAATGAGATGCTTTCTGGGATGGGTGGGACAATATATAACCCCTGGGAAACAGAGCCAAGGTCTCGATGAACTCCATCCACAATCGACAGACTTGCTACAAAGGACAGGGCCAACTACTCCCGAGGACGGAGCCCGTGGGCAGTTCCTTCTGTACGTTCTTCCAAGTCCTAAGGAGCCCTTACTCACTTTGTGGCTAAGTTTCAAGAAACCATTCACAGAGAGATTCCAAGCATGCAAGCCGCAGACATTTTAATTGCACAGTTGGCACATGCAGATACCGATTGGGACTGCAAATAAGCTTTGAATCCTGGAAAATCAACTAATGATTAATAACATACATTGAAATTTGTCAAGCTCTTGGAACTAAATCATATAAGACGATGATGGCTTAGGTTGTAGCTGGTTTTGCAAATGCAAAGGGGGAAATAGAAAATGCTTTAATTATGAAAAAATGTAACATTAGAAAAGACTGCAGAATTCTTGTTGGATCTAATCATAAGGCTAGGGCTGCAGCAGGTCAAGGAAGCTGCCTCTGACAGAAGGCTTAGGGCCCACACCTGGACCTGTGCAAGAGGTCAAAAAGGGAGGCACTGGGCTACACATTATCATTCTAAATTCCCTCAAGATGGTACAGTTTTGCTGAAAAATGACAGATGTCCTTTCCTCAGACCAGCCAAACAATAGAGGAAGTACAACCTGTGAGCCAAAGTGTTGTGGTGAGTCAGCTTCACTCAGTAGCAACAAACACACCAGCAGATTCTACAGCAACCTCTAAGGTGGCTTCCTGGAGAGATGCTAATTTCGTCACCAGGGGAAAAATACTGAGAGCAGGGTTAGATCTTCCTGCAGCTTGTAGAGTCACTCTTATCAGAGGTGACAAATCTACTCCACTTCCCACAGGAAATTGGGGCCCCCACTTGAGGGAACAGTCGGTCTTGTACAGAGAAAGGTTGATCTAAATTTAAAACAAATCAGTGCTGTGCCTAGAGTGACTGCTAGTGATTGCTGAGCTGAGACACAAGGTTTCGCAGGTGGCGTGGATTTCGGGGTTGAACAAAGAGAGCATGTGGCACAGATGATTTGGTTATCTATAGATAAACCTTCTTTTGTTAAATGTGGACAGCTCATGTATGAGGGTGGGAGGCCCTCGGAGCACAATACAAAAAAGAAATTTATTTTACATAGGAAATGACTAAAAACAGGCTTACATGTATTGTAAAGACTAATGGAAAATGCTTTGAAGGTTTAATAAACACTGGTGCAGGCTTCTCTGGACTTGTATTAGAACACAAGCCTGCCACACGGCCAGTGTGCAGGGCCCTGTCCTCCTTAACAGGACTGGGGTCCCCTCTGCGTGGGCTAAATAGTGCCCCACCCTTGCCTTAGGAGGGACCAGACTGACAAAAGAGTTTCTTTTTATGCTATGTGGAAATTATTCCAGTCGATTTGTGGGGAAGGCATTTATTACACAAGTGGAAATTAATATAGACTAGTGATTCTGATTTTAACATTAAACAAACACTTCAAATTCTGAAATTAAATGAATAGATTCAGATCCTAAAATTTGACAAATGATGATCAAATGGGATATCAAGAAGACAAAGAGCTAAGAAAAAACTAAGGAAGCACATCTGTCTCTTAAAACTCAATTAAATGAACGAAAGGGGGAATACAGTTGCCCCCCCAGGCACAGGTAGGTTTAGCCATTTTTTACTTTATGTTTTTAGGCCCAGCTGCAGATAGTAGAGTGACTCCAGGAAACCTCACGGGTCAGCATCCTGCAGCAGTGCTCAATTCCTTTGGAGAGACGTAGACACAGCGAACGGGCAGGACCAGGGCAGCTACTAACGTGGGATGTAGTTGTGCTTGTGGCTTCATGGGTGATGCACCATGAGGTGGCTGCCATCCAGGAAGGCACAGCCTTGGTGAAGACACGGCCAGCCCTGGAGACAGGCCCACGTGACGGCTGCACCGGCCCAAGCCCTGCAGAGGGTGATCCTGCCGGATGAGGCTCACCTGCCAGTCAGTCAGGAAACCCATCTCCGGCGCCCCCAGAGACGAGGAAGAGGATGAGTGATCCTGCGGAACCACAACCAAGCGACTGTTCGTGAGGCTGAAGCACAGCTACCAGAAGGGGAACTCCACCAACCCCTGAGAATCTTTGGGCTGCCTTAATGGCTCTGCCGGCAGTATCCTGTGGGTAGCACCTGTTGCAGGAGTAGAGTATTACACTTATCTTCCTAATCCACTGTGACTTAGATCCATTACTTGGGCATATTCTCCACCTGAGATGCTTCATGGACCAGACACAACTGGCCCTAAGTTGGACACCGTTTCAGGCCCGGTTATCCCTATCAACACGCAAGACAAGGCAGTTATTAATTATACTTCACATTGTACTTTTCCACGCTTACTTGCTGAAGATGTTAAACTGCAATCAGAATATTGCAGTGTTGCCCACACAGACTTGGGTGCGACACACTGTGGAGCAACTGATCATTATCACCCTGGGACCTACACCTAGCCCAGGAAGGGTGGCAGATTCATGGAAGCCAAAGATACCTATCTGCTCTGTAATTAGTCTTTTAAAAATACATGAAGAAGCTGCCTAGCCTTGGGCTACTTGTTGGGTCAAGGCAGGAATTATAAGGAAAATAGGGCAGTAAGAGTATTGATTGGAGCCTGTGGGAAAAATTTCTTGCAGAGTAAAGAGTACAGAGGTATTTCAGGTCCTAAATGGGTCATATTCAGATAATGTCACTAAACCATCTGTTTTCATAGCTTATCAATTGGACCGGTTCAGGGCTCAGTACCCTTATGCCATTCTTACTCTGTGGTGGAAAAGTAGGACGAGTATAAAAATATTTCTGGAAATTGACCTTACCTTTCATAAAAGGAAATATATGGACCAGCAAAGCCATAAGATCGAATAACAAGGAAGTTTTTAAGTTAAAACATTTGAAAACTTTCCAAACTTCCATTCGGATTTATAATCCTTATGTATTTCTATATGACACTGTATCTTGGGATGATAATTCCAAGTGCTCAGACTGTACTTTGAGCCGCTGTGTAAGACCAGGAACTGCTTATGTGCAGACATTATTAATAGTGGGTTGAATGTCAGGAGTTTGCTAATCTCACTGAAATGTGGCCCTGTTTTCTGGTGTCATGTTTGCTGCATACACTAGTGACACCCCTGACACACAGGGCACTAAGAACACTTGGTTACCGCAGGAGCTGTCTCTCTTGTTCTCCTCATTTCCGGTGTGCTGGTCTCCTCAATGGCCATGTCACGTTCTGAACAAATGGCTCGTTTTCATAGATAATTGGACAAAGGCTGCTGGGGAGGCATGGAGAATACAGCACAGATGCTAAATTACGGACACAACCTAGTGTGCTAGAAACTTCTGTGTTACGGGTGGGCGGACACATGGGAGTCTGCAGCCATCACAAGGATTGCAAGGCCCCTGCCTGCCTTACAACAGATCTGTGCATCCTTGGGAGGACCTAAAAGAACGTGTACGAGAAGGTATCCATGGAATACGACGCTGGACATCGATGCCCTCCAGAAGACAGTATTGTCATTGTTCCAGCAAAGCCCACAACTTGATGAACAAATCCAAGATTGGAACATATTCTCTCTCTCTCTCTCTCTCTCTCTCTCTCTCTCTCTCTCTCTCTCTCGTCTTAGGGAAGAGTCTACAAGGTGTTCAGAGTCTCACTACTAGATCAGACTTGTAGTATCCGCCTGCTTACAGCCTCCCAAGAGCTGGGATTACAGGCTGGCACCTCCATGCCCTGTCTCAATTGCTGTCTCAGTGTGCCCTAGGGGTGGGGCCTGCATGGCAGGCCCGGGGTTCAAACCCCTGGTCCCTAAACCTGCTTACAGGTCTTTAATCCCCTGAGCTATTTGATGAGATAAATTTTCCTTTTTTTTTTTGGCAGAACCGGGGATTGAACTCAGGCCCTTTTGTTTGCTAGGGAAGTGCTTATTCCACTGAGCCATCTCCCTAGCCCTGAGATATATTTTCTGATGCCTTAGAATAATTAAATCCATCTAACTATCCGAAGGCACACTTTTGCCTTCATGTTGGGCCGTTTGGAGTCATCTGTTTCTTCTTATTTTATTCATAGTCTGTCCAAGAGGGGCCAGATGGGCCAACCTTTAGATACCATAAAAAGGCACGACTTACCCTGATTCAGCATCTAGTACAAAAAGGTGAGGAATTGGTGGAGAACCCTATGAAGCAGCTCTGAGCAGGACTGGAAACTCATCACTTGCTTCCTGGGTTTACCTATGAGTCTGTCCCAGGCTGAGGCCCTTGTCTGGAGGTGGGCAGCAGATTCACAGAAAGTGCAGCTGGATGAGCCACCAGCCCCAGCTGAGGCCTATGGGGACCTGGGACACCCTGACCCCTCCAAGGACAAGATAAGGCCACCACTGAGGACGCCTGGCTTCAGCCTCAGTTAGGTAGGCAGAGGCTGCAGCTGCAAGCATCTCCCTCCTGTGGTGAGGGTCAACCTAGAGGTAAGGTAATTCTTCTAATTAGCATAATTTCCATAAACTACCTTGTTTATGATTTTATAAGCAATGGACATAAACTGACGAGAAATTGCATTTTGAATAGTGGAGGTTGGTTTCTGTGCCTGAGCATCTTAGGCACAACTGTAGTTTGCACTTAAAGTGTTAGCTGGACCTTAAAGTCTCACCTCTCAGTGGGATGGGTTAGAGCCAGTGCTGGTGTTCCCAGGTAATGTCAACGATCACTAGGCTTACATCTAGTGAAGTAAGGACATACGAAACTACAAGACAAGACAACTGAAGGAAAAGATTCTTTTAAATCTGTGTGGGAGGTCCTGAACAGTTAATTTTACCAAATGCATTTATCTGTCCCCATCAGTATGGGAGGATTAGCAGGGTCCTTGCCACATTATTGACTCCAAAAGCAGCATCCAGATGGAACAGAAGGAACAAAGATGTAACACAATCACACCCCACTTGTTATTTTTGCACAGTTGATTTACTACTATTGATGTTATTCTGTATTTACTTTCTTCTGGCTGGTTCACAAGTAATACATTCTAGGAGAAGGACTTTTCTCAATCTATGTTATACACTGCACAATCCTAAAAGTGACCCCCCAGCAGATTTGGAATTTTAATGAATCATCCAGAAGTCAATAAATGCTTCCTGTGAAAGACAGAAACATCACCATGCTGGAGGAGAACAGCGGCTGTGTGCCCAGGCGCTGCCCAGAGACACCCCGAGAAGGCCGTGGGTAGCTCCATGGCCATTGCACTCGGTTCCTTTTGTCCTTTTCTGAGTGCTGCAGCATCAGGTATTCCACAGAGCACTCAAAAGCAAGCAGCCCCTGAGCTTCTCAGCTGAGAGCCTGGTGTCGCAGCAAAGGGGCTGTGCTGCTCGGGTCTCCTGTTGGAAGCTTACCTGACGAATAAAATTACATGCAGAGTGAGGATTGGAAGACAGGCATGAGACTCACAGAAAAGCACACTTCCTTAATGCTCCCATTTTGCTGCTCTTAATCTAAGCTAAGAAAGCACCTGAGGAAAAAATTAGCGACGTCCCTTCTCAGGGCCTGCTAAGACAGGGTAGCGAGCTGCTGGGTCTGAGAACCCCACCCTAGCTCAGCGATCTCATCTCAACATTGAGATGAGATCTTTAAATAAGTTCTTAAAATCCACTGTGCTTCTGTGTCACCTGGGTCCCAGGTTACCGGGGAACATCCAAGAGAACACATGACAACATGAACAAAAAGGATAATAGCATGAGAAATAAAGTACTAATGCTTGCCGTGCGCTACGTTTGTGAGATCGGGGGCTCTGCAGCACTCTTATTGCATGCTGTCTCGGCATCAGCGGGCCTCAGGTCCCCTCTGCGGCACAGAGGACGGGAGTCGATCACCTCAGAGCTCCTCAGGTGACCTTCTGGCATGGCAGGCTCCCGCTGGCCTTGCTGAATCTTACTTGTGAACAGAATTTGACCAACGGCCGTGCAGCACAGAGCTTTACAGTGAGGTTCTAGTGAAGTGCTGTGTGCAGGCAGAAGCGCCAGGAGAGGAGACAGAGCCACGGACACTTAATGCTGCTTACCGTCTTGTAGAGCGTCCCCTGATAGATGCAAAGTAAGATTCTCTTCCCATGGATCCAAAACAGTGCTTGCCAATTTGTCTTTCCTGTACTGAAAGGATTATGCAAAATGAGAGATTGAAAGGATTCTTGTTTGTCTTTCATCTAACCCTAAAACGGCGCTGGGTCAATAGGTCTCATGCTGGGCATTAATTTGGCTTCACTGCAAGGACTGCAAGAGCACCCTTGAGGCAGGCTCTGGGGCTGAGCCCCCGGCACCAGGAAGAGTTCAGTGAGGCCTGAGAGCCCAAGGTGTGGAAGCCAGAGATTCCTAAGGACCCAGCGAGGAAATGACAGACCATAGGGAGCAGAGGCTGCTTCTTTTTTTTGATTAATTTTATTGAGAAACAAATAGCAATGAGACAGTTTCAATACCGATTAGTAGGACAGTTTCAATAATTAATACATTGCATATTGTTGTCTTCGTAGTGATTATTCATAGTACAAGATGCAGACATGAATCCTGTCCAAACACTATTAGTACAAATCTTTCTTCTCATTGAACTAAGAGAAAGTAGCTGTGTATCCATCCTAACTATTTTGAATATACAGATAAAAAATGGTCCTTCCTTTGTATCCCCCAATTAGGAGGCTGAGGCGGGAGGATCAGGCTCACTGGAGTCCAGGAGTTCTGGGCTGCAGTGAGCTATGCCGATCGGGTGTCTGCACTAAGCTTGGCATCAATATGCTGACCTCCCGGGAGCGGGGGACCACCAGGTTGCCTCAGGAGGGGTGAACCGGCCCAGGGTAGATGCTGCTTCTGAGAAGTGCTCGTATATATGGATGTGTCCGTGGCGGACCCCCACCTACACACACCCAGCCACTTTCTAAGTGTCTTATGAAGGCTTTGGCCATGCTTCTTAGAACCTCACAAAATCATTCTGATGCTCATTTGGAAGGGCTCTAAATAATCTCAAGTTTACAAATTGCTGTAATGGAGGAACTGTTTCTGCAATAGCCCTTCATGCTCCTTAGGGCAGACACCCCAGGAACCCCTAAGAGCAGAGCTGACATCACCGCCCATCCTGGGTGGGAGCTGTGTTCCTGGCCCCGTGGGCGTGGTCCCTCCTAAGTAGGGGAGGTCAGGATGAAGCCTGGGCTCTGAATGAGCCTGGCGAGGCTTTGTCTCTGCCACAGCCTCTGCCTCAGCCTTTACACAAGAGCAAAGCTCTTGCTTTCCCAGTGGTAGTTGGTGTTATGGCTCCTGGTGTTTAAAAATAGTAGAGCTCTTACCCACTGATGTCAGTGTGGCTAAACATGGAAGAGATGATGCTAAGGGAATTAAACCAGACACAGGAAGATAAGTACTGCATGGTCCCCTTTCTATGTGAAATCTTCCAAATAATCAGACACAAAAACACAATGGAATGGGGTTGTTTGGGGCAGCATGGAGGTTATGGGGAAACACAGGCAGGCAGAGGGAATGAGCTTTCAGTCATGGAGGGTGGAAATGTCCAGAGACAGCAGGAGCAGCAGAGGTGCAGCGAGTAATACTGTATTCTAGGCTGAAAACTTACTAAGTGTAGGACTTGGGAGCTCCTTCCACTAACATAAAAAGACTGTGAAATGTGAGCTTAATTTGCAGCATTCTGGCTATCATTCCACTGTGCTAAAGTATGCACTGGGTTTTATAAGATTAATTATAAAATGTAATAGAAATTCTATAACTTCTATAATGTAGGAATTTTTTACACTATTGTTTTAAAAACTATTGACACTGCTTCTGCCTCCTGGAAGATTTATTTTGTTCTGTTCTTTGCCCCTATTTTACCTTTTACTAGCTATTCCAGTGAGAGTCTGATAATATTTTTATATGTCACATCTAGGAGATTTGCCCTCTAGGAATGTGAAATACAGAAGTCACAAAAGCATGTTGACCAGAATTTTAAGAGAAGTCATGAAGTAAGTATACTCCCTTTAGGAAACTCTCAAATCACGGCTGCTTCTGTTCTGCCTAGCATTGTTCGACCTCCAAGATGCCTTCTGCACAGGGTCTTACATCAGCTTTGAGGGCTTTTAGCCTCAGTGCAGAGCAACCAGTCAGCTCAATAATATATGCTCAAGTAGTTTGTAAACTATAATGAATAATAAAAGCCAGGTGATAATATTACTATGGACTGTGTCTCTTCTCGAAGCGTAGACGTGAACTGAAGTTATTCCAGGTGCAGAGCTTTCTCTGCTCTCGGTGTGTGCAGCTAGTCTGAAGGATAAGCAGAAGTCAAATCTACTCTGGGTCACTGTAGGCCTGTCTAACAGTTCGTCCTGACATACTTTACAAGCAACACATTTGATCAGCAGTAGAAATTAGGTTGGTGTCTTAAATCTTTGTGAACCAGAAAAACATTAATAAAATTAGATAACCAAGAACAATATGTTGTGCTTTCCAGTTCTCTGACACCCCAAGGAGCGCTGTGGCCCTTAAGGACATTTGTATTTTATCATAATTGGGAGGAGAGAGAAAGGTAAGAGAAGGGAGACAGGGAGAGCGGGTTTTTTTCTTCATCTTTTCGTAATAGTTTTTGATAAAGTCACAATTCAGATCTTTCCAGATTGTTTCTAAATATCTCATAGAGAATATCTGAATTAGCACCTTTTAACTTGAAGGTTCATATTTGAGTCAACAGATCACCAAGACATGCTCCAGTATTGACCCTGGATCTCGACC
>NW_004524731.1:2093073-2097738 GCF_000260255.1 Octodon degus
GTGCCAGGGCCATGTCACAGGCCGGCCACACCCACACCTTCATGAGCTCTTAGCTTCCTTCTCTTCTCTCCACCTGTCTCCATGCCACCTTGCTTCCCAGTGCTTTTTTTTTTTTTTTTCTGTCTTTTATTCTGGAACTTATAGAAATATTTTTATTGTTTGAAGAGAACAAAAATAGTTAGAAAAAACAAACAATGATAAAAAAAGAAAAAACAAACAATAGAAATGACACACAATTTCACTAATAGTCAGAATTCAGTGATAGTTGTTAGATTGTATATAGCTGTCTTCAAGTTAGCTGTTCAGATTACCAGATATACGAATGCAGTAATGATTCAATTATTTTCTTCTTATTAATTAAAAAACACTTTTTGCTGACACTGTTCTTTGTGGCATTCTTTACAGGTTTGCCAAAATTATCTCCTCCCTTTCAAACGTCACAGTGGTATGTTTTTAGCATAGATCCTTATTTTATAGACTAATGATTTTTCCAACAGACAATAAACATAAATATTATTCTTCTCCTATACATAATGGAACAAATTACATTTCTGGAGGGTCTTTTCTTTTTTTGCCGGTGAAGTTTTATTCATCACAGGCTCCTGGTGACTACTGCGTGGGCATCATTTGAACATCACTGCGCACTGCCCCGTCTCTGGCATTGCGACGCATGAATCATTGTAACTGTCCTACGACCTGTTTTGAAACTGTCTGATTGGTATTTCTTTCTCAATAAAATTAATTTTCAAAAAAGAAATAAATTTCTGGATTTCTTGAAAGGGTAAAGACATTGTATTGTAGTGATGCACGCCCCCCCAGCTCGCAGCAGGGCGACTCGCGCTCACGCGGTCTTACGCCGCTCTGCGCCTCTCAGCACGTGGGTGGACAGAGACAACGGGTGTTGGTGCACACGGGAGGCTGCTCCGTCACAAGGGGGTGAACGTGAGTCCCGTGTAGGAAAACAGGTGTACGTGGAGACTGTGACGCTAAATAAAGTCACACACAGAGGCTTCAATATGATTTCCCTTAATGACAAACCCGAGTTATGAAGAGCAAAATAAATGATAAAGAATAGGAAGGCGGGAGATGGATCTTTCTCAGATGGAAGAGGGATGAAAAGACAGAAGGAAAGAGGAGAAGGGGAGGGGACAGGACAGAAAGAACGGAGACCAGCACTGTCCGCCCTCCGGCCCCACACGAGGCGTGAAGACATTACGCACTGCGGACACGGACCCATAAAATTAGAAGAAATTTCCGTGCCTGTGGACAGTGGGGAGCAACCTGCAAGGCGACAGCCTGGGGAAGAGGCGGCACGCGCAGGGAGCAGGGCAGGGGGCTGGTGCGGGTGCTTTGCCAGTTCCACCCCTCGGCTCTCCCGAGGGCATCAGGGCGAGGGCACTACTGCGCGTACACGCGCACCGCTCCAGTCCTTGCTTCCATCAGGCAGAGAGGCAGAGTGAAAAGTGCGCGTCGTAGAGGAGCGAAAGCAGTAACTTCAAACACAATATTTTCCTTACAGAAAGTAGAAAAAAAGATTTCACCAAATAGGTAAGCTTCGTGTTGGAACCTACAGGAAACTGAGTCTCTCTGGGGGGCGGAGGGGCCTGGGGATTTCCGGTTGCAAACGTCGCAAGTCTGGGAGTGGCCGGGTGGGCGCAGAGAAGGACGGCCCGCCTGCGGAGGGAGCTGGCGCAGGAAAAGGCGCTGCGAGGGCCAGGGTCCGCGCGGGACAGGTCTGGTGCTGCCCGCCAAGCTTCCTAGATTTCAGGCTGTAGGCAAGGGAGAGGCTTGGCGCGGCTCACATAAGAAGAAGGCATGATCAGTCTTGAGTCTCACAGTGATAATTTAAGGGAGGACTGAATAATCCTCAGGAATGAGCACGGAACGCGGGTCATTAGGCGCCATTAAAGCAGTAGAGACTCTGGATGCCAGAGGTCACTATCACCCTGAAAAGTCGTCATGCTAAGAACATCGCCATGAATGCAAAATGGAAGAGCACAGCCTCAGCTGGAGCTGAACTGAGTGTTTGGAAGCTGGGGTGACTGTTTACTCTCCTGGTGTGTTTCTCAGTTCTGATTAAATACTCAACAGATACTTGAAGAAAACGTCTTTAAGTCACAGAGGTTTTGGGCACGAAACATAAAAACAAAAAAGGAAAAACTATGATTTTGATCTTTGAGATGCACTGCTAGGGTGGGGGATACAAAGGAGATTTATGGCCCAAGTGTGCCACGCACCAGCATGATGTCAGGAAACAGACAGAAACCTCCCCTCTAAACGCTGGAGTAGGAAAGCGCGCGTGGTTTTCTGTGAGGAAAGCTTTCCTTATCTTCCCCACCACCAGGGGCTGCAGGTTGGACGGTGCCTGACAGGGAGAGGATGTCTAGGGAATGTGTGATTGAGCACATTCGATCATTTATATCTGACTTAAGAGGTAAGTTGTGTGGGTGCCGCCACCTCTCAGGTCAGGAGAGACAGGAGAGACAGGAGAGTTGAGTCTGAAGAAGCTCACATACCTCTGAAGAGAGTAGGTTGACCTGCAGTCACCGCATGAGTGTGTTCTCCAAAAAGAGACAAAGCTCATGGAGCTGCGTCGCCCACGGTTAGGCTCACAGGTGCGGCAGCAGGTGCCCGTCCGGTGCCTGGAGCTTGACCTCCTCTGGTTCTCAGGGACCTCTGGGTCACGAATGCACCAGTGCACAGTGTCAGATGAGTGTTTCCACTGCCTGTCTTCTTGGCCTTCTGTGGCAGGGCTGGGCTCCTGTGGGTCTACCTGTGACTCTTCAGGCCTCCAACGAGAGGTCTGGCCTTGCTTCGCTCTTCAGTGATGATATGCTGAGTTACTGAGTGTTTATATTTCCGAAGAACTTTAAGAAGATGCAATTTCTTATGGAATTGAAAAGTCCCTTCATCCAGGCAGGGGGGCACCCAGGACACTGGGGTGCCCAGGCCGAGGTTCCTCATATTTGAGGCCAGCTTTGGGTACACAGTGAGTTTAAGGCCAGCCTGATCTATACAGCAAGACCCTGTCTCATGAAAGCCAAGGCCCCCGTTTTTACCCTTTGTAAAGCCAGGGAGCTGTAAGCATCCTGTCGGGTTCTGCAGTATAGGCAGTTTCCACCCTCTGAAAGGGTGCGGGTCGCCCCAGCTCGAGGAGCTGAGCCAGTTGCTGGGAAACTAGGGTCATCCAGAGTACAGAGGAAGCTTGTCAGGGAGTACCCCCCATGTGTACCTAGGCCAAACTGAGGCTTGATGCCTTTGTCCTCTCGTGTAGGACTTGAAGCACATCAGCCAGGCCCCAGAAGACCTGGGCTTGGCCCTTGTCCCCTCGCCCACCAGTTTTCATCCCAGTCCATTTTTGGCATCAGAACTGGCTCCTCCTGCAGGCACTGCGGGGCTGTGAGTCATGCTAGAGGCGAGCGTTCAGGGGAGCTGAGCCCCAGCCTCTGTCGCTGAATCATTTTGATGTTTAACAACCTCCCCTGGCAGCGAGTTCTGCTCAGCTCAGAGAGGTCAGCCACTGTGGCAGAAGTTCTTGATCTTTTGAGTAAGAGGAGAATCTTTTCATTTCCTAAAGCTTTAAGATGATGAGGGGGCAGAAAAGAGGGCAGTAAAGCAGGACAGACTTGCAGGCATTCACTTTTCCCCATGGGACTCACAGGAAACATTCTGGAGGAGTGTACCAGTGTGGCGTGTTGAAGGTGGCGCTTGGGAGGTGAGCAGCCTTCCCGCGCCTGTGCGGGAATGACCAGGGCCACCGCCACTTGTGCTGTCCCCCGACGGGCTTTGAAGACTGAAAGGCTCAAAGATGAAAAGCCACAAGCGGTAAAAAGACCAAGTCCCCGGTTCCCCTTCTCCACATCCACCTCTCCACAACGCGTGCCTCTTCATTCACACACTTAGCTCTCCCTCAGCGCTCCCGCACTCCCGTTCGTCGCCGGTTCCAGAGAATCAGTGGGGTCTTCCGGCCAGGTTTTGTCTCCTGAGTGCTGCTCTCCAAGCCATCTTCCTTTCGCCAGCTTGTCTTAATTATAGTGAAGCAAGGGGGGCTGCACCGCAGCACTCTGCTCGTGTGCTCAGGGCCCGACCTGTGCGCATCTGTCCACTAACATCGCTTCTGCTTGTTTCTCTGCTGCAGAAACTGGTAGGATTTTAACAGCTTCTAGATTACTTAAAATCACTCGCTTCCCCTGTGTTGTGGCATGAACAGATTCTGGGGCAAAGTCTCATGGACCCTTCCCAAAGGCAGCACTGGGCTGGGACCATCATTGCCTCACCAGAGACAGTTGGGGTGGCATCCCCTGATGGAGAGCCAGTGTGGCTTTCACTGCCTCTGCCTGTGACGTGTGAAAAGTCCAGAAAAGACTGTCACCACCCAAAGGGTGGTGGATGCCAGTGGGTGGGACTAGTCATTGGAGAATCCCTCTCTGTCTCTGTCTCTCTCTTTCTCTCCCTGTCTCTCTCTCTGTCTCTGTCTCTCTCTGTCCCTGTCTCTCTGTCTCTCTGTCTCTGTGTCTGTCTCTGTCTCTCCTTCTCTCCGCTCGCCCCTCAGGTACCACGGTATCTTTAGTTGTTCCCCCTTAAGCTCCCCAACAGAGGTGGCACACAGGACAGGTTCTTCCTTCTCATGGCTTTTATTTTAGTGGAAAAGGCAGAGCTGGTGTG
>NW_004524731.1:2099045-2104272 GCF_000260255.1 Octodon degus
TCCACAGTCCTCAGCTAGCCCTCAGTGCACCATCATTTGTGCAGTGAGATAAAGCTCCTCCACCCCGGGCCAGGCGGCCTACTACCTTCCTCCCACTGTGCTCACATTCTCTACTGGTCCAGTGATTCATTTCTCTGTGGTTACATGAACATATCTACCATGTTTTTATTGTACTTTTGTGACATCTTTCAACTTTGAATATGTAAATGTCAGTTCTTGACAATTACCCCTCATTGAAGATGGTCTTAGGTAACTTCAAATGGTTATTTTCCTCAGAGATTCTAAAAACATTCATTAAATAAACTGCTACTTGGTGAGGAAATTTGTGGACTATTCAAATAATTCTTGGCACATTTTAGCAGCTTGCTCTGGCCCAGCCGGAGAGCGAGGTGACAGGGTCCACCTTGAGTGGGTGCTCTTTTGGCTTTTGTTTTTTCCAGTGCTGGGAACTGAACTCAGGACCTTGCACTTGCCAGGCAGGTGCATATGCCACCGAGCTATTTCTTGAGCTGGTAGCACACTGCACTGATGCCTGTTCTCTTTAGCACTCTTATTAATGGCATAAAAGGATGTTTACTTAGATAAGATGGTACCAAGAACTCATTAATTTTATGCCTTGAATTTGAAATTAAGAAATGACTTGACAAGGATAAAAATATAAAATCAGTTCTTTAGTTTTTTCAAATCAATCTTACAATGCTTGGAGACAACACTATTGACTACCAATCTTGACTTCAGAAACAAAGAAGCTGTGCACAGAGCTGTGGACAAGAAGGTCCACTGGAAGGTCACTGTGGTCTCAGGTGGAATTTCTCTGATGTTCTGACTCTCCAGTGTTCTCTTTCCTAGTGGTTTCTCTCATCCTGGCCCCGGACCCAACTGGGGACCAGATTTCTGCTGCTCCATAGCAGAAAGGAGACGCGGGTCAGCTTCTGAAGGCATCTCACACTCTGTAAGTGGGTGGCTCGCTGCTCATGCCCACCTCGTACCAATGGCTGGTGTTGGCCAGCGTCCCGGAGTTGGCGCGGGAGACCACAGGCATACTGAAGTGTGCCCTGGCCACTGCTTCTGAGGAAAGTGCAGGGATAGTTTTCTTATTTAAAAATGGATACTGAGGGCTGGCCAAATAGCCCAACAGATTAAAGTGCCTGCAAGTAGGTGCAGGGATCAGGGGTTCAATCCCCAGGCCTCCGTGCTGGCCCCGCCCCCAGGGCATGCTGAGAGGGCAATTGAGACTGGGTGTAGTGGCGCATGCCTGCAGTCATAGCTACTGGGAGGCTGTAAACAGGCGGATCACTGCGAGTCCGATCTAGTAGTAAGACCCTGAACACCCTGTAGACCCTTCCCTAAAAATACAAAATAAATAAATAAAAAATAAATAAATAACTAAAAATGGATACTGATAGTATTGCCTCTCAATTAAGACTAGCTTTTCTCTTTCTCTTAAATTTTCAAAATGTTTATAGGAATTTGTAGTTGAGATTAAGGGCAGAGTTAATGTTGTTCATGTACCAACTAGTCTTGCCACCAGTTAAAGTCCATTTGCTTCAAAAATTCGAAATGAATGCACTAAGCTCCGGGGTAAAGCGAATGTTCTCATAATCCTGGAAGCTGAGCCTGTACGCTGTTTGACAATTTCATGGGAGCTCAGAACTATGGAGTTCTAATCTCCTAGGGGAAAATAGAAGGCTTATTAAAAGTGTGTTTTCTGTTTTTTCCTTTTCCATATCTGTGGCCGCGGGCTTTGCTCATTACAGTGATTAACTTTACCCTGCTTGCACCCGCCCCGATGCCACTTGTCCTTATTGAACCTTCTCTCCGAGCATCCACTGTATTCCACCTATTATCTCTCTAGTAGGTGCAGTATTTGTCATTTACCTATCTCATTTCAAGCTGTGCCAGCCCTCAGATAGACCAAGAGCAAGAAGAGAAGAATAGAACAGGGACTCCACATGGGAAGTTTTACAATCTAGAGGAAAAAATAAGTAAATTTTGAAAAGAGAACAGAAGTTCACCAATTCTCTCTGCTTTCCAATTCCCAGCACTGCAGCCAGCAGATATGAATCATTCCATGAATGGGCAATAACCGAATGACGGCTAACCCCACCTGTGCCCTCAGAAACCTCGTTACTTAATGTACAAATGCATTAAGTGGAAGATCCATGCTAGAAATGTTGGCGATAGAACTGGAAGTACAACAGCCTTTTACCAGGAGAGACTTGAGTTAACTATTCAAACCACCGTGGGTGTCTCTGTCACCACAAGGTGACTTATCAGGTGAGGCGCTTCTCATGGTCAGAGCAAATCTATTTCCTAAGAACAAGACGGTCGGTTTGGTGTTCAGGTTTCCATTTCTTCCTGCACTGCAAATGTGTCCATTTGTTTTTCTGCTCAGAGAAACACTGTGTTCCCGGCATTCCTCATATTAACAGATGTGATGCCGATGACTCTCCTGTTATTTGGGTAACTTGATGAGGTAACACTTAATGTTAAATATTCCTGACTCACATTAATAAATAGCATTTGTAAATTAGAGTCAGCTATGATTTGCAAATTGAAGTTAATTAGAAAGTCCTAATACAGCACCTCCTAAAAAGGCCAAAACACTTTGCATAGAAATAGGCAATTTAGAAAGTCGCAATTTTCCAATTGCCTTTTGGCAAACAATTATTATTCCTCTGAGCTGCACTCAGGAGGGAGGACAGAGATAAGCATTTGAAATTCCAGCATGCACTCGATCTTCCACAGCAACTCTGCGCCTTCGGCTCCTGAGTGTTGACTCCAGGCCGCTCCGACAGCAGCTCGCTTGGGTGCTGTGACAACACCAAAGAAGCTGAGAAACTAACTACAACTGCTCAGAACTGAAAAGCAATGTAAAGAAGAGTTTAGGAACCTAAACACATGATAATCTGCTGAGGTCTACATTGCTGCTTGTTCTTATTTTTCTCATGGAATTTTAAGAGTGAAAAAAACCCCAAAACCTCAAGAAGTCGTTTCTGATAGTAACGGACCTATAACTGATTCAGATTCATTATTTAAATGATGAGATGCCAATATATATTATGAATGTGGACATCAAGTAATCAAGTGGAACAGTCTATCAGAAAATATTGTATTTTATTTACTGTATTTATCCTTTTTCTGTGCTGAGGCTTGAACGCACAGCTATAAACACACATAAATGCTCCTACACAGGGGACCTCGCTCAGCCCCATGTATACAGAAGGTTATTGGAGGAGAAAAGAAGACAGACAGCACCTGTCTGGTTCATGCTAAAAAAAAGCTCTGCATACAATTTATACAGTAGCTTTCAGAAATATAAAATAAATAAAAAAAGATAAACTTGTAGAAATTAGAAGGGCCAGCCAAATAGCTCAGCAGATTAAAGTGCCTGCTTAGGCAGATGCAGGGCAGGGAGTTTGATCCCTGGCCTGATGTGCCTGCCCCACGCCCAGGGCACACTGAGATGGTGATTGAGACTGGGCGTGGTGATGCACGCCTGTACTCCCAGCACTTGGGAGGCTGTAAACAGAAGGACCACTATGAGTCTAATCTATGCAGTGAGACCCTGTAGACCCTGTCCTAAAATAAAAAGAAAGAAAGAAAGAAATTAGAACCAATTTTTAGAAAAGAAAGCTGTCAGAAATTAAAAATAAGAGTAGTTCTTTAGTTTTATACAGATCACAAATTATGCCACAGTAAAATGTGTATGTAATCAAACAGAAGGATAAAAAGAGCAATTTAAATCCTCAGAAAGCCTTATTATCTTTTGTTTTGCTGTAAGTAATTAAATGCATTTGGTTTATGATAAAAATTGTGCATTAATTAAAGTGGATTTAGAGGGGTGTATAGTAAGCATTTTGAAGATTTCTTCTTTTATACCTACGTCCCTGTGAATTAAAATCTTTGTGTGTAGGTGTTTGGATTATGACGCAAACAGCCAAGCGCAGCAAGGTGGTCTGGAGTCAGGGCAGAACCCTTGATACTTCCTCTGCCCATCTCTAAAGTTAGACAGTGTTTCACTTTGTACTCAGAATACATGTGTTGGGAGCAACGCATTGCAAATTAATGCAACTTGTAAAGTTGTTTTGAATGACAAAGATGATGATGATCAGTGTTCAGAATTAGCCTGTGAAATGTGCCCAACCCACATGCGCCAAGGGCTTCCTGACGGGCACTACATTTCCCATGGTTCCCTGGCCTCCTCTCCCTCTTACCTCGCATCAACCACAACAGCGTCAACAAAAGGGAGAAGATCAAGCTGCCCTCTACACTCAGGTTCATTTATTTGATGATCTTATAGAAACATAATTAAATGTTTGGCCAAGAATGGTCCCAGGAACCCTGTGGATTTGATTTCATCCATTGGACTTTGTACTTATTCCTATGGAGACCAGGAAACCACAACTCTCGATAAAATGGTGTTTGAGCAGGAGTCACGATGTTCATATCTTAGAGGCTGGAAATCAGAGCCACCTCTAGACTGGCTGGCCATGCTCCTGCTGCAGGCTGCACAGTCTGCTCACTTAGTCAACTTTAAGTTAAAGCCGCCTCCCTTCTCTAAGGAGTGGAAAGCCCTGAGGTCTTTGTGTAGTATAATTGTGGGGCCCCGGGAGAAAATTAGAATAAATATTCTTAGACATTAGGGTGAGAAATCCTTTCTCTCTGCAGAGTGGGCATGATGGCATGCTCTGCTTTGAGGTTTCAGGATGGGAATTTAGCTGAGGGAAACGTTTCATCTGGGCACAGAAGGCCTGCTTGCTTCCCTGGGCCTGTGCAAGTCACATACTTGTGTCTGCTTCATTTCTGGCAGCCTTGTGACAGCTGAGTTGGATCATTTCAGCATAAATTATGCTACAATCTTCTGGCGAGCCACACTTTCACACAGCTAGTGCACATATCTCTAGGACCCAGGCACTGACGGAGGCCCAAGATGCAGAATGCCTTCTCCATGGCTGCGAAGGTCGGGGCTGTGTTCCCTCCACAGGACAGACGGCATCTCGGCTCTATTCGGAAGCCTTTGAGCCGTGACAGTAGGATCAGGGACACCTATATTCTCCAGGCGTGCCCATAGGAGTAGCACTACATCCTGACACGGGGGATAGTGTCTGTACTGACAACACAGATTCACATTTTCATAATTAGTACTGTGAAGATGAAGGACAGGCTCTACTTCATTTAGACAGATTTCCACCCATGTTGATAACTTATGGAAACAGTACTGACT
>NW_004524731.1:2104680-2105870 GCF_000260255.1 Octodon degus
AGTCTTGGTGCAGTGATATATGCCTGTAACCCCAGTGCTGGGGAGGCTGAAAGCAGGAGGGTCACTGTGAGCCTGAACTGCCTGTATCAGTTATATAAAACAACAACAACAACAAAACTAACTTTTGTGACGTTCACCTTTACAGGGTCGTCAGGAAAAACATGCCCACAATTTTACAGGGCTTTACATGCAAAAAGGACTTTAAAAGGCTTATTATCATTAATTTTGTGGTGAGCAGATTTTTTTTTTAATGTATTTGGTGCAGGGTCTTACTACAGAGTTTGGACTTGTGCTGATTCTCTTGTTTCAGCCTCCTCAGTGCTGGGATTACAGGTGCATGCCACCATGCCCAGTCTTGGTAGCCAACTCAGCGTGGGGCCTGCATGGCATGTGGTGCTGAGGACTGAACTCAGGTCCTTGTGTTTACCTAGGCAGGTGCTTAGACCCCTAAGCTACCTCTGCGGCACTGCAAATATCTTTATTACTCATTCTTTACCATTAACTTATGTAGAGGGTTTTATTTTAAGATAAAATTCTAATTAAAGTCTACTTCATTTACATAAAAACCCCCAAACAAAAAATCTATATGCATATAAGATATGCACATATACATCTATAAATATTTGGGTATGGTTTGCTCTCCTCTGGAGGTACTGCAGACGGGCCCAGGGCCTCACTGCACTAGGCCGCTTCTCCCACTGGGCCACTTGCCTCCTCTGATGAAATGCGCCAGGTAAGCTCAAAGTATAAGCCTCTCTCTCCTGGAATGTTGTCATCTTTTTCATTGTAGGATAGAGTTTGGTGATCTTACCCCAGAAACCTATCATCAGTGATATATTTAGTAGCATTCCTTGTCATGAACCCCAAAGATAATTTCGGTGACAGGCATTACAGGTCCTCAAAATATATTTTGGAACAAAGACTGAAAACTCACAATGCTCCTTTTGATACCTCTAAATGTTTACATGCTGAATTCTATTATATGGGCTAAGAAAACATTTAGTATGTGGAAATAAGGTTTTTAAGTAGTGTCAGAGCAAAAATATAAGCATATTTCCATAAACAGTATATTGTTCTGATAAAACTTTAAATTTTCCAGCATCATTTAAACACATTGCTTCATAGGCTTCAACCCTTCTCACTGCTAGCACTCAGAAATGTAAAAGGCAGCAAAGATTTAAGAAAAAATC
>NW_004524731.1:2105970-2130513 GCF_000260255.1 Octodon degus
AATTCTAATTAAAATCTACTTCATTTACATAAAAACCCCCAAACAAAAAATCTATATGCATATAAGATATGCACATATACATCTATAAATATTTGGGTATGGTTTGCTCTCCTCTGGAGGTACTGCAGACGGGCCCAGGGCCTCACTGCACTAGGCCGCTTCTCCCACTGGGCCACTTGCCTCCTCTGATGAAATGCGCCAGGTAAGCTCAAAGTATAAGCCTCTCTCTCCTGGAATGTTGTCATCTTTTTCATTGTAGGATAGAGTTTGGTGATCTTACCCCAGAAACCTATCATCAGTGATATATTTAGTAGCATTCCTTGTCATGAACCCCAAAGATAATTTCGGTGACAGGCATTACAGGTCCTCAAAATATATTTTGGAACAAAGACTGAAAACTCACAATGCTCCTTTTGATACCTCTAAATGTTTACATGCTGAATTCTATTATATGGGCTAAGAAAACATTTAGTATGTGGAAATAAGGTTTTTAAGTAGTGTCAGAGCAAAAATATAAGCATATTTCCATAAACAGTATATTGTTCTGATAAAACTTTAAATTTTCCAGCATCATTTAAACACATTGCTTCATAGGCTTCAACCCTTCTCACTGCTAGCACTCAGAAATGTAAAAGGCAGCAAAGATTTAAGAAAAAATCGTGGCAGAAATCCCAAAATTGATAAAGTTCAGTAGTTTAATTTCGCTCTATTAAAAACTTTTTCTGGAAAGTAAGAAAGAAGAAAGAGAGAGAGAAAGAAAGACCCTCCTTCTAGACTTAGATGCAGTCTGTTTTTGTAGAAATCTTGTCCTATGAGAAACTAGATCACCCTACAAGAGCTGCACACACTTCCTTAATAACTGTCAGCTGTGTGTGTCCTCCTTACTGAACCCAGAAGCTTCCCGGATGCTCCTGGAAGATGGCTTCTGCCCCCAGTCTTTGCCTGCGGAATCGCGTTTCGCTGGGCTCCCAAGCACGGTTGGCTTCTCAGGCCCTACGTATCCTGCTCAAATGTATGAATCACGTGTTTCTAAAGTAAGTTCCTTTTGTGACTTTTACCATGACGGTATAAGAAGATTTAGTGATTAAGAATTTCATTGAAAAGCTACAATTCTTGTTACATAGGTCTTGCTTTGTCTTGGTCTTCACCGTCCAGCAGGAAAGTATAAAAACAAAGTATAAGAAGTAAAGCCATGGTGTTATGTTGAGCTGTGGGGGACTCAGGTCAACAATTTCTGACATTGCCAGTCAAGCGGAAGACCCAATACTATTATGGGCTACTGGACTATTTTGGAATATTTTGCTGAGTTCACACACCTATAATACTTAAATGATGGAGCTAGGCAAAAAAAAGGGGATATAGATGAATGACCATTTTGTATCTGTGTATTCAAAATGGTTAGGATAGATATATAGCTACATTCTTTTAATTCAAGGAATAGAGGGATTTGTTCTAATAGTGTTTATAAACAGGATATCATGTCTGCATCTTGTACAACAAATAACCACCAGGAAGACAGTATGCAATGTGTTAATTATTGAAACTGTCCTACTAATTTGATTTGAAACTGTCTCATTGCTATTTGTTTCTCAATAAAATTATGGAAAAAAACAAATAAAAAACAAAGAGGGTGTTAGAAAGCACAGCTAGAACAGGGAACAAGGTTTAGAGCTTAGCAATTTCAGAGATGACTTTTGAGGTCTGCACAGGCCTATGGATAACCCACTACAACTACTTGACTATGTTGGATTATTTTGTGGAATTCATGTACCTACAATATTTAAATGGCAATGGAATACCCATCTCTGACAAAACTAAATGAAAAAGGGGGATATAAATGAAGGAACACTTTGTATCTGTATATACAAAATAGTTAGGATAGATATGCAGCTACTTTCTCTTAATTCAATGAGAAGTAAGATTTGTATTAATAGTGTATGGACAGGATATCATGTCTGCATCTTGTACTATGAATAACTACTATGAAGACAACAATATGCAATGTATTAATTATTGTAACTGTCCTACTAACCTGTTTTGAAACTGCCTCATTACTATTTGTTTCTCAATAAAATTGATAAAAAAACAAGATAAAATCTTGAAAATGAATGTGATGCCTGCCTGGAGGGTGGAGCAGAGGTCGGGTCTCCAGAAACCAGGTGCAAGGTCGACACTCAGGGGCCCCGACTCTGGAGCTCCACAGCCCCACGGCTTGGCCAGGTGGTTTGGTTGTGGGACTGCCTTCCAGGGGATCCCTGTTCAGGCTGCATTTCAATTCTGAAGACTTTACATCATTATTCTTTGGATATCATTATTACTATTTTATAGTTACACATTACCATAATGTCATACAATATGAAATAGTTATAAATAATAATATATTTCAATTGGAGGGTGTAGCTCCTGACTAATTTATGTTGCCAGATTTGATCAATTATGTATTAAACATATAGCTGCTGAAAATATCTGCCATAGCTCACACAATTATTTTGATTATAGAGCTGAAGCCAATGCACGCATTCCCCTGCTAATCATTCCACAACCTGAAGATAAACGGTTTAATGATATCTGAAATTCCATGAACTGTGTCCTTTTAAAATGTAGCAAATGGTTAAATTTCTTTTTGATTTCAATTTTCATTTAAAATATTTTAGAATATATTTAAACCAAGAAATGGCATTAATATGAAAATTTAATGACCTTTTTGGGTAATGGCATATTTAAAATAATTTAAAGTTAAACTTGTTAAGCGAAATCTGCTACAGTTGATTGTAAATAGTTTTTAAATTCAAATGGGATATGATAGGTATAATGTATAAAATATTTATTTAAAATGCGCGTTTGTATTCAATAAAACAAAGATCAAATCATAAAAATTTCAGTTTCAAGACTCTGCTATATTGGAACTTTAAGAATCAAATATTATTTGCAATAAATGCAATATTTATGGAAATGCATTCCTTTTGACTTAGTTTATGAATTTCTGTTGTTGAAGCCCCATAAGAATGAAATTTAAAGTGTGAAAAATCTCATTTAATGAGCTTTATAAACTATAAATCATTAGTTCAAATGTCAATGTATTGAAATGATTATATTTCTCCAAATCAAATTGGAGAATCTACAGATTAAATCTGTCAGGAACCCTTTCTCCCTACAATAGGAAATATCAGCAAGTAAATATAATTGCTTTAGACCCAAGAGAACAGAAGCAACTGTATGGTGTGCCTCCAGAGATGCTGGGGTGGTTTGGGAAGAGGTGTGACCAACGTGAGCCCACACTTACGGGTGTGTGTGTGTGTGTGTGTGTGTGTGTGTGTGTCACAGAACTATAAATGCTGCATACAATTAGCAGACAGGCTTCAGTAGAAATCAGTTCATTTTATTTCTTATTGCTGAAAATGACTTGTAGATAATACTTGGATTACCAAGAGTATTTGAACAGACAGAGAACAGAAAAGAGCCCATGAACTGATGTATTCATCCTTTATTTCCTTTATTGTTTTAGACAATAAATATTTTATGCTTCCTCTCTGCCAAATATTAGGCAGTGAAGATAGGAAAAATGTAGATAAGAAAATAGGTAAATAAGTAGTAGGAAACAAGTGCACCTTTTTGTATTTACATCCAGTAGATGTCAGCAAACACACCCATGGGGTGAACTGGGGGGCTGTTAAAATAAAGGTTCTTCTGTGTGACTTGGAGAAACACCAAGGAAAGGGAGCTTTTCTGCTGCACTGGGGAAGAAAACAAGAGAAGCTTGAAACAAAACTCATTGTGTTTGAAGGTGTGTGGTATTCCTCAGATGGCCAAGAAGTGGAAAGATTCCAGTCAAGACTAATATGAACATGGCTGAGTGCGCTTTGCATTGTGCCTGCATCTTCAGTTCTGTTCCATCGATTCTCCAGTCTGTATTTTTTTTGCCAGTACCATGCTGGTTTTAACAGAGTAACTTTGTAGTATAATTTGAAGTCAGGGATTGTGATGCTTCCTGCCTTACCTTCATTGCCCAGGACTGCTTTTGCTATTCTAGGTCTCTTCTGGTTCCAGATAAATTTGGGGAATATTTACTCTAGATGTGTAAGGTATACTAATGGGGTTTTAATTTGGATTGCATTGCATCTGTATAACAATTTTTGTAGTGTGGCAGTTTTCACAATGTTGGTTCTTTTATCCAGAATCAAGGAAGGTGTGTGGTATTCCTTTCCATTTCCTGAAATCCTCTTCAATCTCTTTTCTCAGAATACTGTGATTTTTCACTGTATAAATCTTTTACTTCCTTTGTGAGATTCATTCATAACTATTTGATTTTTTTTTGATGTTATTCTGAAAGACATGGTTTCCCTAATTTCTCTCTTGGTGTGTTCATTGTATATAAAAATGATATTGATTTTTGAGTGTTGACTTTGTATCCTGCTATGCTACTGAATTTGGTTAATGAACCTACAAGCCTCTTGGTGTACTTTGGGGTCTTCTATGTAGAGTATCATGTCATCTGCAAATAATGATGATGCCATTTCTTCCTTTCTTATCATTACTTCTCTCTCTTGCCTAATTGCTCTGGCTAATGTTTCCAGAACTATATTGCATAGGAGTGGTGACAGTGGACATCCTTCTGTTGCTCCTGATTTTAAAGCCAAGACTTTCAGTTTTTGTCTATTTAGTGTATTTGCTGTTGGTCTGTGATAGATAGCTTTTATTGGGTTGAGGTAAAGACTATCTATTCCAATTTTCTGTAGGGTTTTTATAATAGATGAGTGTTGGACCTTGTGAGAAGCATTTTCTGCATCTGTTTAGAGGATCATGTGATTTCTGTCTTTGGCTCTGTTGATGTGGTGCACTACACTTATGGATTTGCACATATCGAACCATCCCTGCATTCCTGGGAAGAATCCATCTCGGTCATGATGTGTAATCTTCTTGATGATCTGCTGCATCCTGTTTGCTAGCATTTTATTGAGAATTTTTGCCTCCAGGTTCATTAGGGAGATTGGCCTGTAGTTCTCTTTTGTGGTTGGGTCTTTCTCTGGTTTTGGCATCAGAGTTCTGTATTGCTGCTAATGTTTTTCATTCTCTTTAGATAATAATAATTAAAAAAGAATGATACAAACACAGGCCATTTGGGGTGGGAGGAGGAACGTGCAGCGTACAAGGAGGGGTGCACACTTGCTCAGCTCTGGTGCAGACGTGTGCACCAGAGCTCTGTCTCTTCAGGTTGACCGCACAGAGGTTTTTCCTCACTTTTCTCCTGTGACAAGATGTTTGGGAGAATCCATTTCTGGAACTCGTTAGCAAACATGTAAAATACAGTTTATAGGCTTTGAACAATTCTTGGACCTTCCTCGATGAGGAGCAAGAGGGCTGTTGGTCATTTTCTCGTCTCCTGTCTTTTCCTGAAATGTCTCTTCTTGCAGTTTTCATTCTTTTATTAGTCTGTGTTTGCAGTACAAGCCATTTACACTCCTGTGTGGAGCTGATGTGTGCACAGTGCATCTCAGTTATCTTTTCAACCCATTTCCTACCCCTCCCTCCATCTTTGATCCCTTTCCCACTTGGAAAAAAGCCTATCTTCCTACTTCCTGTTATATACCTTGTCTCTGGGTCCATGTTTATATTTTGAATTTCTCCTATGAGAGACAGCTTTCAGTTTTGTGGTTCCGATTTCTTTCACTTAATATGTTCTCAAGTTGAATCTGTTTTCCTGGGAATGACTCAAGTTTCTCTTTGTGGTGGAGTAGTAACCCACTGTGTGTAAACACCACATTTCTTTCTCCATTCTTCTGCCCGTGGACATGTCTCACACCCCTGCTGAGGGTGTCAGTCAAGGTTTACAGTTACCAAAACCTTGCTGAAAGGGTCAGTCTACTCACCCAGCAATATGACACACATGCAAAAGACAGAGAAAAAGTTGCTCAGTTGAGGAGCCCTCGGATGACTCAGGGTGCTCGGTGGAACAAAGACCTCATCTCCCAAGGTTCACAGCATTTATTGGCATCAATCAGGGAGGTGGGAAGGGGTTGTGGCAGAGCGCATAGAGAGAAGGAACCGTAGTCCTTCCAGTCCCAGAGGCCTCCAGTTAGCACTGCACAGGTAGTTTGGATGCCAGGCTGGTGCCTTTACTGCCAGGAAGGAAACATTCTTTCTGAGTCCAGTGGCCTCAGCTGAGATGTTCTCCTGTCTTCGCTCTGGACTCTTACTTCTGTTGGAGCCTCCAGTCCAAAGTATAAACACAGAGGCTAGTCTTCCCTGAGCACTGCCACTTTGCAGTTAGTAAGAGCACTGTTGCCTCCCCTGGACTCAGTGACATTCTTTTATCCAGGTAGGGGAACATCTGCTTCGATATAGCCAGATCTGCCTGTCTCAGTGAACAGGCTGAAGGAGGGGTTAGGGCCAGGTCGCAGCAAGGCCTTGATTTCTCTGGAGAGAGCACTGTGATGGTCTTGCCCGCTGTATAGGTGCTCCCACGCTGTCGCTGTTGTGGACTACGCTGCTGTGGACGTGCTATGCAGGTTTCCCTGTGAGCTGATGTCCTTGGGGTAATGCTAAGAAGGGCCCCTTCTCGGTTCAGTGGAAACGGACCAAATGGCAATTCGAGTTTTCCTTTTTGAAGAATCTCCACATTGATTTCCACAGCAGCTCTCCTACTTTTCACTTGCCCTCCTGGTGCAGAAGGGCTCCTTCTCCTCCTCAGCCTCGCCAGCATCGGGCCTTGTTCGATCCCCATGGTGGCCATCCTCTCCGGGGTAAGCTGGAAGCACAGCGTGCTTTGCTTTTGATTCTCTAATGGCCAGAGGTGTTGAACATTTCTCACATGTGTATTCATTATTTCTATTTGCTCTTCAGAAAATTATCTGTTCTTTTCAGTTGCCCATTTTTTAAACTGGGTGTTTTATTTGGGAAGATCTAATTTTCTGAATACTTTTTATATTCCAGGTGTCAGTCCTGTGCTGAGGGGTAGATGGAAAAGCTGCCCATTCCTGCCGCTGTCTCTCACTCTGCTGCGCTGTGTCTTTTGCTGTGGAGAAGCATTCTGATTCGACGTCCTTCCACTCTTTGATTCTTGCCGCGCGTTCTCGTGTCCCCGGAGTTCTGTTCACAAAGTCCTTGCCTACACCTGCCTATGGATTTAATGAGCAATATAGATGATATATCGACCATTGTTGACCAGCTATTCTCATTTTGAAAACTTGTAGCATATGTATTGCTGTAGGGTATCCTTTTTCTGTCTTTGTTTCTTATTTTTACTTGTCAAAATAAAATAAAAAAATTAAAAAAATAAAAGGAGTTGGAGCTATTTTATTACCCAGCAGATTACACATTTCTGTTTCAATATTCAGATATTTGACACATATTTGACACATTTTGATTTTAATTTTGTAAAGTGAGATGTGTGACTCTAGATTAAATTTCTGCATGCGGCTAGCCAATATTCCCAACACCATGACTGAATAAGCTATCTCTCTTCTGGTGTAGGCTTTTGACACCTTTGTCCAGGAAACAATGGATGCGTCTGTGGTTGTTCCTGCATCCTCTGTTCTCTTCCATGGGTCCTCTTGTCTTTTTGTGTGCATTATCACCCTGTCTTTATCATTTAGTTTTGCAATATATCTTCAAGTGTGGGACTATGTTTCCTCTTCCTTTGATTAGTTCCCAGCATTGCTTTTATTATTCTGGGTCTCTTCCTTTGCAGAATATTTCTTAAAAATAAATTTAATCCACTTCCAGAGAATTAAGGGTGGTAAATCTTCTAAAACATTTGATCTCGTTATGAATAATTACGTGGGCAGTTTCTTACAGCATGGACCATAGCATGCTTCCATGGTGTCATGGACTGCATTATAAAGAACAGTTAGGGAAGGATGGGGCAGTGCGTGTGAGACGAGCTTTGGGGATTAGGGACGGGGACAGTCAGCAGAGTGATATGAGATGATTTCTGCTCAGGTCGAACCGTGCACTAACTCCTGAGATAGCGCATATTTGTGGCTCCACAGACACACACAGGTATGTAGAGATGCATGTTTGTATACGTGACAGTGAGATCTACATGCTAAATACAACCCTTTGATGTGGAAGAGAGGAAAAGCCAGTTTAGTCCTTAACAATCCATCTTGTTTCTTATAGAAAAAGATGATTTGGAATAAAACCAGCATGAACGTCTCTGTGCTGGTGTTGCGTGGACGCCTATTTCAAGCCAGCAGGGTAAAGCCGGAAGGCTTGATGGCCTTGCCTTACACAAAGACTGCATTCAGCTTTGCAAAATGCGAAGCTGTCCTGCAAAGCGGTTGCTCCACTTGGGTGTCCACCGAGACGAGGGATGGCTGCTGTTGCTGCGTGGCCTCACCATCGGGGCTCTGGCCAGCATTTGGGATGTTAGACTCTGCCTGGCATTTGTGCTGGTGCCGTTGCTTGGATGTGCAGTCCTCTAATAAAGATGTGAGCCACTGAGTCACGCCGTTCTCTGTCGTGCATGTGTCCTTGCTGCCGAGATCTGGAGCGAAGATTTGCTCATTCTCGTCAGGTGTTTCCTTATGACCTTGTAAGGGCTTTTTGGTATTTGACATATTAACCCTGTAAGATCTGTGTTTTGCACATATATCCTCCTACTGTGTGTGTCTTCCTTTTAATCCTCCAAACACTCTATTTTGCAGAACAGTTGCTTTAATAACAAAATCAGCTTATGTATTTTTCCTTCCATGGATCTTGCCTTGGGGTAGTACCTAAAAGGAAAACAATGAACACAATGTCATTTAATTTTTTTTCCTTTTCTCTAGAAGTTTTATAGTCCTCTGCTTTGTCTACAAACCTATAGTCTATTCTGAGTGAATGTGTGTGAAAAATTTATAGTCTGTGTCTACATATTTGTGCTTTCCTCGTATTTGTTAGCTTTGTTTTGCAAGAGGACATCCAGTTGCTCAAGTATCATTTTCCTTAATTTACTTTTCTTGCATTTTATCGAAGAATAAACTCTAGAACTATTGCCATGTAGTTTTATTGATGAGCTTTGCTTTACTATGCTGATTATCCTTTCTTTCTTAAAGAGGAGATTATATAGAGTAGGTGTTATTTTCTTAAATGTATGGTAGAATTCATCAGTTAAAATGTGTGTGTGTGTGTGTGTGTGTGTGTGTGTGTGTATAAAGAGGGAGAGAGAGTGTGCGTCATATTTTGTGTCATGAGGTTATTATTTTCAGGTTATTATTCATCTTCAATAAAAATAGGTAGATTCAAGTGATACATCTTTGTGAGTTTTTTTCTCTTTTTTCTTTCAGTACCAGGCATTGAACTCAGGACCTTGCACTGTCCAGGGAGGCTCTTATGTCCCTGAGCTATCTCTCCGGCTTCTGTGATTTCTAGCAGTGTGTTTATATCAAGGAATTGGTCCAATCATCTTTAGTATCAAATCTGAAGGCTTAAATTGCTTGCAGTTTTTATTTATTAACCACCTGGATCTGCAGAGTAATCCTTTCTCCTCTTTATAATGTTGACAATTTATGTCTTCTGTCTTTTTTCCTGATTACATTGGTTAATGATTGATAACATCTATCAGTCAACACACAGAAGTCCTTTTGGGTTCATTTCTTTTTCTAATCATTTCCCTGCTTTCAATTTCACTGATTTCTACTTTCATTATTTCTTTTCTGTTTTTTTTTTTTTTTTTTTTTTTTTCTGAACTGGGGATTGAACTCAGGCCCTTGCACTTATCTTTTCTTGTGTTTGACTAAATTTAATTTTCTCTTTTTTAAATTTTGAAAAAATGTAAAGTTATTGATTATAGACTTTTTCTTTTTTAGTGTGTGCATTCAATCCTATAAATTTCCCTCAAAACAGTATTTCTTCTACATCTCTCAAATTTGCATAAGTTATATTTTCATTTATAGAGTAGCATTTTAAAATGTTATTTGAGGAGGGCGGGCCAAATATTTCAGAGGATTAAAAGGCAAGCAGGAGCAGGGGTCAGGGGTTCTATCCCTGGGCCTGCTGTGCCAGCCCCGCCCCTAGGCATGCTGAGATGGCGACTGGGGACGTGGTGGCACACACCTGTAATCCCAGCACTTGGGAGGCTGTAAACAGGCAGGTCACTATGAGTCCGATCTAGTAGTGAGACCCTGAACACCCTGTAGATCCTTCCCTAAAATATGACTCAATAAATAAATAAATAAAATGTTATTTGAGAATTCTTTGATGCCTGACTTAGATAATAGAATGTTTTTGTTGTACAAATATTTTGTCATTTTTCTGGTATTGATTTGTAGCTTGATTTTACTCTGATGTGAAAAAATAATTTCTATGATTTCTATTTATTTAAATTCATTCATGTGTGATGGTGCAGGATGTGGTGCATTGTTGTAACAGAGTCGAAAACAACTCATGCCCTGCTCCCTTTGGATGGGGCTTTCTCTAATTGTCGATTACAACTAATTGACTATTAATAACACTCACGTCACTTAGATACTTCTCATTTATTTTGCCTGTTCAGTGTATTGATTGCCAGAAGAGCAGTACTGACGTGGCCTGCTGTGCCACTTCACTTATTTTTCCTTTCACTTCTTATAGCTTCACCTCATGTGCTTACTGCTTGTTAAGTACATGTGTACATGGGATTGTGTGTCATCTTGGAGAATTAACTTCATTGTTGCTACACAATATTGCTCTTGATCTTTTGTGATTTTCTTTGGGAAAATTTTCTGTTTTTAAATTTACTTTTTTTTTTTTTTTTTTTTTTTTTTTTTTGTGGTACCAGGGATTGGGCTCAGGACCTTGTGCTTGCCAGGTAAGCCCCTATTCTACTGAGCTATCTCCCCGGTCCACTTAAATTTATTTTTTAAAAAGAATACAAAATAGTAAAAGAAATAGAAATGATACAAAATTCGCTAAACAAAATAATCAGAATTTCATAGTGGTTATTCTATGGCACAATGTTATCTTCAAATTACTTGTTTAGAGCAGCACATATAAAGATGCAAAATGGTTAAAAAAAACTATAAGAAATTAAAAAGGCGAAAAAAAAAAAAAGGTGAACAAAACCAATGATTAACTGCTCCTTTCAGTTAGCCAGCAAAAATTGAGAGCATCGTGAGCAGGCATCCCTGTGCCTCGGAGCACTGTGCTCTGCCCGAGCACATTGCAGCTGTGTCTCAGGAGCTGCTGGCCCGCTGGTCCCTCCCGCTCAGTGTGGAGGTTTTGCATGTGGCTTTATTAAGGACAAAGAAGACTCCTTTGTTTTCAGCTTCTGCAGCTTTGTATTCCTGCAGAGTCCAAAAACCATGGCCTTGTTCATGTCAGATATTTCAAGAATCTTATGTCATAAGGCATGGTAGCCACTCAGAAATGTAGAGACAAGCACGTGAAGAGATTCATAAATGAAATGAATCGGGATCTAGAGGCCCCTCACTTTTCTTCATTACGTCTTATTCCATCGAGTATGAAACGTGCAAGTGAATATTCAACTGTCATCTTTGGGTGATTTTTATGTTTTGTTTCTGGCAATTTTTGCTGCTTGCCGTTTCGGCATCTGCTGCTTGGTTCCGCACATCTGCTCCTACGATGCCTTTCTGATGTGTTGATCTGACTTTCTGGTGACTTTACATGTTCACTTTCCTGGCTGCAGACACATGAACCAGAGAGGCTGGCACTCTGCTGGGGGAGGGCTGGAGTCTCCTCCCGGGCTGGTGTGGGAGCCATTCCATGTTCTACGATCCTGTAGCACACAGGTCATACCTACCTTCCCAGCCAGGTCTGCCATGCCCCAATCTCTCTCCCTGGTGCTGGGTCAGAAGCATTCATGCGACCTGGATGTTGATTAGCCAGGTGTAACAAACCAGTGAATGGGAAACCACATGACATTGCATTCTTGTATAGATTTAAAAAGCTATACATCATCCACTGAGTATCTGAGTGAAAAATTACTTGTTGTATTTGTCACTGTGTCATGACTCAGACAAAATACTGAATCTGCCCACCCTAAAGGAGGAGAGTTTATGTTGGTTCACAATTTTCAATTTGGTTGGTTGGTGCCTAGGCTGAGATTGGTATGGTGGAAAAGCATGAGACACAAGGAGAGAGAAAGAGAGAGAGAGAGAGAGAGAGAGAGAGAGAGACAGAGAGAGACAGAGAGAGAGAGAGACAGAGAGAGACAGAGATAGACAAAGAGACAAAGACAGAGAGACACAGAGAAACAGAGACAGAGTTTGAGAGACAGACACAGAGAGACAGAGAGAACTGGGGATAAGAACACATCTTTAGTGGGGGTGTAGGGGTGCGCATCTGTAATCCCAGCACTGGGGAGGTTGGAAACAGGAGGCTCACTATGAGTCAGAGCTGCATAGAGAGACCCTGCACAAAATACAAAAAGCAAAGAACACAGCCTTGCAACCCGCAGTCCAGTGACCGGCCTCCATCAAGTCCCACAGCTAACTGCACATTTACCTACTGAACTCATCCAGGGATGAGCTCCGTGACGAGCAGAGAACCTCCAGGACCCAGACACCTTCCGAACACATAGAGTTTGGATGGCAATTTAGACCTAAACCATGACTCCCAGTACCCTAAGTTTTATCTGTCCTCCCCACCTGGGAATAGTTTGGAGTTGCAGAATCGCAGACCCGGCCTCGTATCTACTGGATTGAACATTGTATTTTAAAGAGAACTTCAGCTAATTTGCCCACATGCTAAAGTTCACAAAGTCCTCTGCCACAGGGCCAGGAAAGCCCCGACAGAAAAGCGCAGAAGAGTGCCTGTGTTGCTTCCAGCATGCGGCTGTGATCTGTCCAAGAGAAACTGCAAGCCTGGGTAATGTTCACTTCTGCAGCTCTCCAATTAAACAATTTGCTGCGTTTCCTTAATGTCATGTTTAATTAAAACAATTTCAAAATTAATTGTAGCTTGTGGCATTATTAGGTTTTAAAAATTAATAAAAGAGAATAATTCAGAGATTTACTCATTAGAATACTATTTGCTCGAATGAAGATTCTCTTCTCTCTTTACATAAAATGCAGTGGGATTTCCAAGTCTCTAGGCATCTAGAAACACCTCTGCCACCTGGGTGTCGCCAGCTCCCCTTCACCGAGGGCCACGGTGTTTATGGTCACTGCTGTTCATTGGTGGCAGCCACTGCTCCATCTCAGGATCAGCACTCACAGCTTTCCTGTGAGTTCCGTGGGCTCTGTTTTGTGGAGCCACGTGCAAAAGCATCTTTATTTTTTGTGGTATCAGGGATCGAGCTCAGGGCCTTGTGCTTGCCAGGCAAACACTTATTCCATTGAGCTATCTCCCTGACCCACAAACTTATCTTTAAACATCATAAGATGAATTTGCACACAAAGACTCATAGCCAACCTTCTGCAAGTGTAGGTTCTACCTTTATAGATTCAACCAACCACAGGAAAAAAATAAAAAGGTTCCAGAGGCTCTGTGTTTAATGAATGCCCTATTTATCAGCTCTTCCTTTTCTGTCACTCCCTAAGCAATGCAACATAACGCTATTCCGGCGCTGTCGACACCACATTGGCTACCACAAGGAATCTGGAGAGTACATTTGTATTATTTATTCACAGGAGAGGTGAGTGGGCTGTGTTTAAATACTGCACCATGTCCTAAGAGTGCTTTGTGGGCTTGCGCACCTGCCTGGAGTGGTGCTGGGGTGCTGAGCCAGTTGCCTGCAGATGCTGAAGGTGACAGTCACGTAGGCTGCAGGGGTCATCTCTCCTTCTGGGACGAAACTTCTGGCACATGCAGCTTACGGGAGGGGAGTTTACTTTGACTTAGGGCTTCTGAGCTCTCAGCCCATGACCTGCTGTCTTCAAGGCAAAAAGATCAAGAATAAGGGCTTTGTAGAGGGAATGCTCTTCCCTCCTGATGCCCAGAAATAAGTCAGGAAGATGTCTGAGCAAAGATCCACCCACAGCAGCAGACCCCACTGCCCTGCTTCCTGCACCTGGGCCCTCCTCCTCGTGCCCCAGCCAGCTGAGAAACCCCTGCACGGATCAGTGCACTCAGCCAGGGGCTGTGGGAAGCTGCTGCGGCTCTCAGCTGCACCTCTGAACATGGCTGCATTGGCCACCAAGCCCTGAGGATTGGGGGATAATTTATATTTAAGCTGTGAGACATGTATGTGGTTCTAAGGACCAGAACCCTGGACAAGAGGCCCCATGCTGGGGGACCTGCACTGTGTCAACCCCACTGGATGCTCCAGGGGCAGCTGCTGCCCAGCGAGAGCTCACTATGCGGACGGCCCTGCCTCCCTCCCCACCCGCTGTGCTCAGCATTTCCACTGTTGGGCCCCTGTGCTGCCGTCGAGAGGGGCACTCCCTCTTCCTTGTTTTGCGGGTGTGACCACTGGGGGTCAAGATGCACCCACTGCACAGTTAATGGGGGAACACAGTGCTGTCCTCGGCACTCAGTGGTGCAGTGATGTCCACTTGAAAGGCTGTGCTGACCCTAGTTGCCTCTCCGCCCGTGTGGCTCGGTGTGAAGATGGACGTTGCTCTGAGAGGGGTAATGCATGTAATTTGATGTCTGCTAAAGGCACTTTTTAGAACAGTTTCTTTTGATTTAGCACAGAGCTAAGGGTAGGTCTTAGTAATTATTTGTAGGGGAAAGAAAGCAGCCTGGACAGATTTAGCAAAGATGCAGAAAGAGGGTCAAAGTTAGTCTTGGAATCAATATCTCTCCGATGCAAGCCCTGTAGCAGCTGCAAACTGTCCCTCGTTCTTCTGGTCTCAAGAAGGCATGAATCTGAAGACTGCCCTGGTCTAGATTGTAAGCATCTATTGGCTCTACTTCAGCTCCACACAGATGTTTCTGAAATAGTCTTTAGAAGTTAATGTGCTTACGATGAGGAATACTTCAACAGCCTCCTCGTACAGGTCTTACTTGTTTTAATTTTCTATGAAGTGACAGCTGTTCCTCACCATTGTTCCAGCCTGTTTGGAGACCGTGAAGTTCTGTGCGCTCACTTTTAGGCTGCCCTGTTTCGGCGGCTTGCCAGGAGCAGCAGGGCCTGGGCCGGCCTGGGCGGGCTTCCCGCTCACTCACTTTCTAGCGGCGTGCCACTCCCCGCACTGGCGTGTACTTCCCAACATGAGCTACCTTTCAAAGGCATTCATGTTATTAGTTATGAGTCACATTTCTGTCCCCTGAGTATCACGCTGGTAGCACCATCTCTTCCGGCGGTCACAGTCATTTACCTGGATCATTATAGCCACGAACAGACATTTCGTGACACTGAGAGACCAGTAGATCTGCCATGACCAAGCCAGAAGGTGGAGGCTGAGCTGGACAGTGGCAGAGAGTGTGAGGCTGGGGACCTGCTCCCTGGGGAAATGCCTCAGCAGGGGCTCTGTGGCTGCAGGTTCAGAAGCCCGGGAAGCACTGCTGTTGAGACCGTCATGGACTGTCCCTTGCTGAAAGCCTGCTTCACACAGAAGCCTGCAATCAGTACATCAAAGATGATGTGCATGGGATCAATGAGATGGCTCAGGGGACTACGCTAACAAGCAAAAATACGTAAAAAATTATATGCAGTCAATCCAAACCTTGCTTGGAGAGCAAAGGCCAGAAAGAGAAGAACTCTTTGTGACAGGTGTTCTGGGGCAAACCCAGCAGATCAGCCATTCGTTGGCCCACAGAAGCGGGGATCTGGGGTCCACCACTGCCCTGTTGACAGCTTCGAGGAGGCCTTGAGCATCCACCTGGTGTTCTTCGAGGATGGTCTCAAAGTGGGAAAGCGCTGTAAACTTTGCCAATTGCGTTGGCCCTTGCACCTGTCACACCTAGCTTATGCTACTGTCCCCACAGTCCCAGGCCCTGTATGGTAAGGGGGACAGATGTCACCCTGGCACTTCACTAACTCTGGAAATGATTTGTTTGGAGTGGGAACATTGTTTTTAAGAATAAAATAGATAATGTAATTTCCCCAAGTGTAAAGGGAACTGAAATCATTTGAGAGTTTAATATATATTCCAACCAACAACCCCCTTCAGTGCTGCTACAAAAGGTGGGACTGGTTGTAGAAAGCTGGATTTTATTCTGTTTGTTATTTCACTATGTTCTTACTAAAACACAAGGGATAATCTTTTTAATACAGAGCTTGCTGCTGCATTTTGTCTTTTAAGCTTATTACACGTATCGCATGCCCTGATCACGCTCCAGTGTGGAGCCGGTGTGTGGTCAGAGCCCATCACAGTTCTCCTTTCCTCTGCCTTCCCTCCCTCCATTTGCCTCCCCTTCCATCTCTTGATTTCTTTACCACTTGAGCAATGACTGCTTGCCTATTATTTGTCTATTATTTTGCTCTTTATATTTTGGCTCTATCATATGAGAAAAACCATGTGCTATTTAGGCTGGTAGGTCTGACTTTTTTTCACCTCACATTATGACCTCAAGTGGCATCATTTTGCACAGGCGATCCCACTTTACGCTTCTTGATGGCGCAGTCATGCTCCGCTGGGTATAGATACTGCATTTTTTAATCGGTTTATCTGCTGATTGACACGCAGCCTGCATCCTAGGCTCAGCCCTTATGAACACGAGCTTGTGCGCAGCCCTCTAATGCAAGGCCTTTCACTCTTTGGGGAAGATACCAAAAGGAAACAAGGGTGTTCAAATAGAATTTCTAGCTTTAGCTTTTTGGGAAATCTCCATACTGAGTTCCACAGTGGTTGTACTGGTCTACATTCTCACGCACAATTTAGAACAGTTCCTTCCCCACCCCATCCCCACCGCATTTCTTATTGGATTTGTTATTATTTGATTCTGGTCATTCATTCTGAAGCGAGATGGACACCCAGTGCTGGTTTGGCTTGTACTCCTGCATGGTCGGAGGTGTGGGCCGTTTTCTTTTTATGTTTCTTGTCCACTTCTGAGAAGTGTCTATTGGTTTCACTAGCACATTTTTTTTGATAGGGTTTTATTTTGGGAGCTTAATCCTTTGAGTTCCTTTTATATTCTTGTCATTATTCCTCTTCTGAGCAATCGCTCACAGTGTCTGCCCTGCTCTGCACGCTGTCTTTCGCTCTTGGCTGTTTCTTTGAAGTGCACTGCCTTTTGCTCCCAGCAGCAGTGGACGAGTGTTCCCTGTTCCTGTTGCCTCTCCTTCTCTCCGCATGTGGTGTTGTCATTCTGGGCACTTTGGGGTGCAGCCGTGTTAGGGGTGCATGGAGCTCTCCACCACTGAGCTAACTGAGGCACGGTGCTGGCCTGGGTGTCTTCACCTGTTCATGTCACTTGTATATCTTCTCTCACGAGGTGTTCTGTCAGATGTTCTGGGTGGTTATTTCCTTCCTTGGAGTTTTACAAGTGTTCTGTGCCTTTTGGTTTATTATTATTACTATTATTATTATTATTATTATTATTATTATTATTTAATGTATTTTGTATAGGCTCTCCAAGGTCTCACTACACAGATCGGACTCCTGGTGATCCTCCGGTCTTCAGCCTCCCAAGCGCTGGAATTACAGGCATGAAACACCACGCTCAGGCTCAACGGGCATCTCAGCGTGGCCCGGGATCATGGGGGGGGGGCACGGCACACTTGGGATTGGAAACCAGTCCCTGCGCCTGCCTAAGTAGGTGCTTTGGTCAGCTGAGCTATTTGGCTGGCCCTTGTTCTTTGTGTTTTAAATAAAAGTTGGATGTACTCTTGAAAATGTACTCTCAAATTCTATATTTTGTTTTTTCAATCTCTTGGTGTTATGTTTGACTTTTTTTCATTTTTTTGGTACCAGAGATCGACCTCAGGACCTTGTGCATGCCAGTCAGGCGCTTATGTCACTGAGCTGTCTCTCCAGCCCCATGCTATACTTGAGGGGGCAGAAATTTTCTAGTAAGTCTGTTGTCAATTATTTACTCATTTTTTAATATTTTTAAAAGAGAATAAAGAAAGTAAAAAATTAGAAATGATACAGAATTTCACTAAACAAAATAATAGCAATTCAACAATGGTTGTTATATTGCACAATGTCTTCAAATTAGTTGCTTGGATTACCGGATAGAAGCATGCACACAATTTTTATGGATAATGCATTTCTGTTTTAGCTCAATGGTTATCATTATTATATTACACCCAAGGTCATCTGGATTTATTCTGTTCATTTTTTTCTAAAATTTTAAAATTTTGAGTTTTATATTTTGGCATGTGATTCATTTTGAGATTATTATTGTCATTATTATTATCATTATTGTTTGTTCCAGGGATTGAACTCAGGACCTTGAGCTTGCCAGGCAGGCACTTATGCCACTGAGCTATCTCCCCAGCAAATTAAATTTGTAAAGTATAAAGTCTGTACCTAGACCAGATTTGTGGTTACTGCAGAGCACTTGTTCCATAGACCATCTTTGTCCTAGTACCCTTGCCGGTTGTCAAAGGCCTGCAGCTGGGGTCACAGCTCTCAGCTGCCCAGTGGGCTGTGTCTGTCTGATTTACCCCTTATCTGACCAATACTTGCTTACACTGGTTTCATAATGAATCTTAAAGTGAATTAATGTCATTTTCCCCTTTTTGTTATCTTACAATTTTGACACAGTACTCTTGTTCTCTTTCTTCTTCACATGTATTTCGTGCCCAGCTTTTCAGTATCCAGCTATAGCTTTCGGGGTTTTATCTGAGTTCCACTGGAACTAGGGATCAAGTAGTGAAGAGCTGGCGTCCTGGTTTAGAGCCTTCTTACCTGTGCACGTGGGCTACGTCTTACTTCGTTCCCCTTGGTAACTGTCTTCATATCAATTGTGTGCATATTTTGTTAGATTTACATCTAAGTTATTTTTGTAGCGCTGTAAATAATGTTCTGTTTCTAAATTTCAAATACTGACAGCTCATTGTTGGCATGTAGGTAAACTGTTAATTTTTGCACATTTATCTTGCATCCTAAACCTTCTTATAACTATCTAATTGTTCCATAAGTTTTATGATGACACTTTGGGATTTTCTCTTTTAAAATTCATTGCACAGGGGCTGGGGAGATAGCTCAGTAGAATAAGCACTTGCCTGGTAAGCACAAGATCCTGAGTTCAATCCTCAGTCCTAAAAAAAAAAAAATTGCACATATATACAGTGTAGGACTTCGTTTTCCTAAGCTATACCTTCTAATTGCCTTTCTTATTTAAATAGTTTGATATTCCAATATGTATATTCAGAGCAATGACAAAATGGATGTTTTTTCCTTCTTGGTCTCAGAGGGAAAGCATTTGACTTTTTTTTTTTTTGTACCAGGGATTAAGCTCAGGACCTTGTGTTTGCCAGGCAGGCAATTAAGCCACGGAGCTACCTCCCTGATTTAGCATCTGGGCTTTTTATTAATTATGGTTCTAATTGAAGGATTCTTGAATATTCTCCAGATTCCCATTTCTAGTCTTATAATCTTGCTTTTAACACCAGAAACAGGTTGTTAGATTTTATCAAATGCTTTTATAGATCTGTTGCTATAACAAAATGAGTTTTTAAAAGCTACACTTGCAGTTATCCTCTGATTTTTCAATTTGTGAAACAGTCTTGCAGACGTGAGAAAGCCTCCTGCACTGGAGGTCGAGGCAGTTTCTACGCACGGTCAGGTTCCACTTGCTGTTACGGTGTTGAAAATGTGTGCTCTGTGTTTGTCAGATCCTCCCTGCAGCCTTTCTCCTTGTGGTGGCCTCTCCTGGCACAGCGACCGGGTAAGGCTGGATCAGGAGTTAGCATGTGTTTTCTCTGTTTTTATTTCCTGAAAGCCATTGTGGAAAATTAGTGCGATTTCCCCTGGAACGCTTCACTAATGACACAGCCAGAGTTTGCTGCTTTCCACTTGACAGCGCTCGTCATCGCTGACTTCGCTTCCTTCATCCACGTAAACCTGCTCGGAGTGTTTATTTCTCCTTGTTGCAGTTTTAGTACATTATGTCTTTGCAATAATTGGCTTACTTCCTCTACCTGATTACTGTTGGGGACACAGTTATTAACATTAGGGTCATAGCATGTGAACAACTTCCAACAATTGCCAGTTCTGCTGCTGACCCACTACTATTATGGACTGTTGAACTATATCGGGATATTTTGCTGAATTCAAGCACCTACACTGTTTACACTGGTTTCAAGCATGAACAGGTCCTTTAAAGACTTCTCCAAATACAGCTTCTCTAACTGCAGTGGAACACCCATCTCTGAAAAAAAAAAAAAAAAAAAAAAAAAAAAGAAAATGAAAATGAAAAAGAGGGCTATGTTGGGAGCCATGAAGCCAGGAAATCCATCAAATATATCTAGGTGAGACTTGGCCCAGTGCCTAAAACAAACAAGCTACCTTACTCCTGAGATGAACATCCTGTCTGGTTAAGGTTTGCTATCTGTTGCTAAGCAACCTAGTGTCACATGTTACTAACTCCACAAAAGTGTAAATAAAGGATGGTTTTGTTGTGAAGAAGGGGGGGAGAAAATATATATGCATACTGAAGAGGGTTAAGATAGATATACAGCTACTTTCTCTTAGTTCACTGAGAATAAAAGTTTGTACTAATATTGTTTAGACAAGGTATCGTGTCTCCATCTTGTCCTCTGAATAACTACTATGAAGACAACAATATGTATTCATTATTATAAACAACCTACTAACCTGTTTTGAAACCATTTCGCCATTATTTTATCTTTTTTCTCATTAAAATGAATAAAAATTATATAAAAAAGATTTGGGGCATAATACTTCATGTCCATGGGATCAGTGGTAGTGGCCTCCCTCTTGGATGAATACTGGACTTGAAAGACGGCAAACCTCTGCATCGGTGAGGTGCAAGTCCCCTCCAGACACTCACACTCATGGGCCATTACCACAGTGAGTCACCTCTACATCATGGGGCTGCTCTTCTCTGTCCTACCTGCACTGTCTTCTCACTCCCCTTTCTTGCCAAGTGTGGCTCCCAGGAGAAAGCCACCCACTAACCACCTCAGTGCCAACCCCGGATCTGGGACAGCTCCCTAGGGAGTCCCAGCCAATGATAACATTGTCTTAAGGACCGCTGAAGAATGGGCATCCTCAGCATAGAAGAATGAATGGCTCCGAGCTGTTGTCTCCATGCAGACATGCTGCCAGTGTCCATGGGGATTGGGACCCATCAGGACCAATCTAGAACTGCTGACTAAAGAACCCTGAGTTAAGAACAAGGCACCCAGGAATGTCAGGGAATCTCTCGGGTCTTCTCCTCTCTTAGGCAACAGCAGCCCAGGCTTGGAGACAAGGCCTGTACCCTGCAGAGCGCAGATCTCCACCTGCCGTGGGGCTGTCTATCCCTGTCTAGGGAGCTGACACAGACTCACCTCCTGAGGCTCCGCTCCCCAGAACTGAGGCTGGAGGGAGGCACAAGGGCTTCCGCAGATGCCCGGAAGATTCAGGCCCTCATGAATGCCCTCCGCTCTCACCTGAGGCCTAGGCTTTAGGCACAAAGATGATTAAATGCAAGGGACAGAGGTAGAAGAGAGGTTTTTAAACTGGTGGGGAACAAAGAACAGTCATATTTAGTGAGCACAGAGTTTCTATTTGGGTTAAAAATGTGAATATAGATAATGGGTGAAAGTTGCATAATATTTTAAAAGTAATGAATGCTTTTAATGGATCTGTGCTTGTAAAAGAGATTAAAATAAAACCTTTTGTGTCACAGACTTTTCCACAATATGCATGAAAAACATGCTTTAATTTTTTTCTCTGACATTTTTTTCTGCATCTAATGAAAGCTCTGTCTTTATATGTTTTGTTCCATGTTCCAAGAACATGTTGATTAAAAAATCTCATTTTGTGTTTGGAAAAATTAATTCTCAAAAATAAAGAATAACACCAGTTGATAAAATGTGTTCTATTGTATATTATTAAACAGAGGGTAGTACCTTATTAAATTCCTCTGAATTCATGGTCTTTGTGACAATCAGTGAGTTCCAAAGAATATGGCAGTGCAGAAAGAGCATTCAGTTTCCAGTTTGCCAATCAATCAGCATATATTTGTTAGCACATAGACAATTATCTCTTTAAATCAGGCCCCATTTGGAATTGAAAAAGTTTACAAAGAATTGAGCTAAAGACAGAGTATGGGTGAGAAACGGCATCCACAGTACTAATCACTAAGACCCAGCTTGAGTCAGAAGGGGGCTAAGTTACATGGAAGGTTTTTCTCAGTCTTTAGCAAGAAGTGTTGGATACCTGCGCTATCCTGCCTTCATGTTGGATACCTGCGCTATCCTGCCTTCATGTTGGATACCTCGCTATCCTGCCTTCATGTTGGATACCTGCACTATCCTGCCTTCATGTTGGATACCTGCGCTATCCTGCCTTCAGTTTTTCTTTTGTAGAGTGGGCCTGGGTGACTTGGAAAGCCACAGGAGCTGGGCATTTTATGAATATTGATAGTAGCAATTAGTAAGAGCAATTATAGCTATAATTACAGATATAATGGCAATAACCTTAGGGGTAATATAATTTAGGCCAAGGTAATGAATCATCACCAAAAGGTGATATAAAAAGAATAAAAGGCTTCTTAGGAAAGAGCTTCAGTATTTATATTTTTAGTTTCAAAATGGCAAATCCAGCCCAGTAGAAATGAATTGATATGCAGTAAGCAGCCATGTGGAGCTGGCGTTGGCGTCTGCGGGGGAGTGCTGCCCGTGGGGTGGCTCCAGCCCATACTGTCCAGCCCTTGCTGATGAGCAAGTACAGGACCTGACATTTACCGCTCACTAGAGGAAGGCACAGGCAACTGGTGGAACCCTGATTCAAATAAATTATTAAAGAGGTTTGTTGAATATGCATGGTGAACATGAGGTTTCAACTTTGAACCAAAATTTAGCAGGTGCCACATCCTTCAGTTTTAAAATGCAAGGGCTGTGAGTGAAGCTTTTCCCTGAGAAATGACGGCCAGAGGTGCATGACATGGGAGACCTGCCCTGTGAGTGTGTGCATGTGTGCAAGAGGAAGGGGGAGCTGAGTTCTGTCAGTACAACTGGAAACACGAGACTTGGTACTTTGCATTCGTGTCTCTTCTCTAAGGTCACAGAACCCTAAAATGGTGTGCTCAAGAGTATGCAGCCCCTGATTATAGGGTGGGGGCCATATGCAAGTGTCTTGCTTGCTTTTCACTCCTTGCTGGGACAAAATACCAGCACCCAAAATGAAAGAAGGAAAGGTTTACTTGGCTCACAGTTAGTGGAGGTTTCAGTCCATACTCCGCTGGCTCTGAGGCAAACGGCAGCAGTTCATGGCAACAGAAAACAAAGAAGAGCAGAGGAGGAGCAGCATCTGAGGTGTCCATCAAGCCTATCTGTTCCTTCTGTGCTGACTGCAAAGACCGGAGCTCCACGGGGAAGACCGGAGCTCCTCAGAAGAGGCACAGCTGTGGAGATCAAGCTCCTCTGAAGTGGCACAGTTGTGAAGTGGCGCAGTGAAGATCGGAACTCCTCCCAGGGCATGGGGTGCGGAAGCCTTCCTCAACTCCTTTTTATGCCCTTTTTGTGCTGAGGCACTCTGGGGCGGGTCCTCCCTGCCCTAGGGCAGGGCCCCTCAGGGCCCAGGACGTGGGTCCACACAAGCTTCGGATTCTCAAGTTGACACAATATGTCAACCAGCGCAGCATGTCTCAGGCATTCAGAGGCCTAACTTGATCTAAGGGTTCCTCGTAGATGAAGGGAAAAGGCAGTGAAAGTGAGAGTTTAGGCAAAAGAAGCAGATAGAAAAACGCATTTTCAAGAACAACTCAGATTTCACTCTAGGAGCTTCTTTCCAGCTGGAGAGGAAGAGGAAATCTGTCTAAAGCAAGCACTGGAAGGAGCTGCTTATGCAGCTGATGAGCAGCTGCCGGGAGCCAGCAACACCTGGAAGGCAGCATGTTTCCTGGCTACTCAGAATGCCTGGGATGCCCCCTACCTGTGTGGTCTAAAGGGGACCACAAGTGCCTTTTCCCCTGGGGGTCCGTGGTGTGGAAACTTAAAGATCTCACATCCTAGCTAGGGTGGAATCACTTCCTGCAGCAGCGCTGATCCCCCTAAGGAGCCGGTGGGGACCAGAAGGGGAGACAGGGATCTGAACGGCTCTCTGCCAGAATCTCAACTTTAGCTAGGGAGAGTTCCAAGGGCATCCAAGAGTCCACGTAAGCTGGGAACATGGTGGCATAGCTGGTGGCTTTTAGAGTTGCCTCTGAGCAACTGAATACAGGGTTAGGATACAGAGAAGGATACTTAGTACCCCTCTTTCAGGCAACAACAACAACATGCTTTTAGTAGAAACATGCAGCACAGTGTCATTGGATGATCATGAAACAAAGCACTTTTGCTCAACGTTTCATACTGTATATGCCATGGAATATGCACCCAGAATATGACTTCTAGTCACACCAATCCTTGTCACCTGCTGGACACACACTGGTTCTCCGAGTCATTAGTTGTTGGTGATCTCATTACTTCTGGTTCTTCTCTACTATGGAGACAAGATTGGCAAAGCACACAAAAATGTGTACTTTTGTTCTTGTTGCTAATTATGCTCATCCAACTCCTCTTCCTCTTCCTCCTCTTCTTATTCTCCTCTCCTCTCCTCCTCCTCCTCCTCCTCC
>NW_004524731.1:2130724-2166878 GCF_000260255.1 Octodon degus
CTGCTGCTGCTGCATTTGGTACAGCTAAAGTAAATTTCACATCCTTTACAATTTTTTGTCAGGTAGTTGATTGCAACCGTGAAAATCTGAGCAATCAATTACATAATTAAGAGGAGTGATGCACACTTACGATGCCATGTACTGAAAGCAAAAGGATGTGTGAAGTTTAGTCACAATAATGAAAGACAGGCAGTGGTTGATCTGCAGAGCTTACTGAATGAAAACTTTATCAGAAATCAATTGACATTGCAATAATGATTAATATGTTAGTCTGATTTCTGCTATAAGAGAACACCTGACACTGGGCACTATATAGAGAAGAGTTTTATCTAGCTCACATCTGGAGGTCCTGTGCCTGAGCACATACATCTCGCAAAGGTCTTTTGTGACGGTCTTTTCTGGGCAGGTGGCATCAAAACTGTGGGAGTGAGAAAAAACGAATCCAGGGTTTCCTGGGAGCTACCTCAGTGCCCTCCAAGGGCACAGCTCAAATGTCTCGTGCACGTGCAGCAGCCTACCTCCCCCCAGACTCAGCACTTCTCATATCCCAGCACTGAGGACCAGACACATAAGCCCTTGGGGGGCAAAACACATGCAAATCATAGTACTCCACTCCATGGCAACACTCCTCTGATCCCATCCAGTAGGTTAGCAACAGAGTCCCTGAAGCTTGCTTCTACCTGATCACGAGCGGTTTCCACTCCTCGAGCCATCTCCTCATTTTCTCATCACTGAGGAGGAAGCATTTCCTAGGGGTGCATCCCTGTATTCGCAAACGGAGGGCACCATTAGACACTGGGTCTACGTCACTGGAATCATGACACAGCTTCTCCTGAAAGAGAGGTGACAGGAGTGCTGGCCATGCAGCCCTGGTGGACAGGCCCTCCTTGGCCAGGAAAAAACTGAAATCAGATGGAAAGGGTGGGGAGGAGCAGGGATTCCATGAACAAGCTTCTCAGTGGAGTTCTCAGCCGCATGGCAGATGTACTCAATGTATTATTTTCAATAAGTTTATTTTTTTTTATTTTAAGGAGAGAAAAAACAATAAAAACTACAGAATTTCAAAATGAGACAACAGAAAATTGACAATGGTTATTATACCACTTATTATTATCTTCAAAGGAGTTGCTCAGATTGTAAGATATAGGCATGCAAAAGTGGTCAAATAATGTAAGCAATAACTGATTCTTCCAATAAAATAATAGAAATTCGTGGTATAATTATCTTTGCTATCTTGTATATATACATATATTTTTCCTAAATTCTTATCTCCTTTCCCTCATCCTGTTTGTTCTTTTCTTTTGAGTAGATTCTTTCCCTTTGACAATATCTCTTGTGCATTTTTGAATCTTATTCACTCTTTTCTAACAATAGGGAGACAACGCAATGTTTACACATGCAGGTCTGGTTTATTTCACTTATGACTATGGCCTCTAATTGCATCCATTTACCTACAAAAAGCTTCAAGTTGATCTTTCTTAATATCTGAGTAACACTCATTGTATAAAAACACCACATTTAAAAATTTCATTCCTTGGTTGATGGAGGATATTTGGATTGTTTCCAAGATTTACCTGTTACAAATGGTGCTGCTATAAACATGGGTTCACATATATTACTGTGGTATGATTTTAATTTAGGAAAAATACTTAGAAGGAGAATAATTGGGTTGAATGGGACCTCTGAAGCTAGTTTTGTGAGTAATCTTCACATTAATGTCCACAGTGGTGGCACCAGTATAAACTCCTACCAACAGTGCAGAAGTTCTGTTTTCCCATAACTCCGCCGAAATGTGTTATTGATTGATTATTGATGACAGCCACTCTTTCTGGAATGGAACCTCTGTGTAGATTTAATCTGCATTTATTGAATGAACAACGATGTTAAACATTGTTTCATACATTTATTTGCAATTTGTAGCTCTTTATCTGAGAAATGTGTATTCATTGCAGGTGGCCAATTTTGGATTGGGTCTTTGAATTTTGAAGGCCTGATTTTTTTCATTTCTTTATATGTTCTAGAGAGAAAAGCTTTGATGGATAATCAGCTAAAACTTTTTCCCAATTCATGGGTTTACTTTTCACTCTGTTGGTAACATCTTTTGATGTGCAGAAACTTTTAATAAGATTAGATCCAAGTTGTTAATTCTTTGAAGTATTTCCCATGCAGTTGTGTTTTTTTCACGAACTCTTTGCCTGACCCTATGTGTTCAAGACTTATACCTATTTCACTTCCACTAGATTTAGTGTTTATGTTTTAATATTTATCTTTAATTCATTTTAACTTTATTTTAGGGCATAGTGATAGACATTTGTCTAGTTTTAGTCTTTGACATGTAGAAAGCCATTTATTAAAGAGGCTTTCTTTCTTCCAACAAACATATTTGGGCCTTTTGCCAAAGATAAGGTAGCTGAGAACTTGTGGTTGTTCCTGCATCTCTCATCTGCTTCATTGATCCCCGTGCCTGTTTTATGCCAGTACCATGATCATTTTATCACAGCAGCTGTATAGTATAATTTCTACTCAGGGATTGTGATGCTTTCTGCCTTACCTTTGTTGGTCAGGATTACTATTCTAGGTCTCTTCTGGTTCCAGATGAATGTTATGAATGTTTTCTCCAGATTTGTGTGGTGTACTAATGGTATTTTGATTGTGTTTGAATTAAATCTAGACAACAATTTTGGAGTATGTGTATTTTCACCGTTTATTTTTCCTATCCTTGAGAAAGAAGTATCTTTTCATTTTCTGAAATCTTCTTTGATCTCTTTTTAATCAGGGTACTGTGATTTTCAGTATATAGAAGTTTTATTTCCTTGTTAGCTTGACTCCTAAGTATTTCTTTCTCTCTTTTTTTCAGATGCTATTGTGAAAGGTGTAGTTTCTTTAATTTCTCTCTCAATGTTTTTCTGGTTTGTTCACAGAGATGCTGGTGATGGCTGAAGTTGACTTTGTGTAAAGCTATGCTGCTGAATTTTGTTATTAAATCCAGCAGTAATTTCGTGTAGCTTTTGTGGTCTTCTATGTAAAGTGTCATGCCATCTGCAAATAATGGTAATGTCTTTCTTTCCTATTACTTTTTCCTTTTGTTTCTCTCTTTTCTCTAATTGCTCTGACTAATGTTTCTAGAACTATATTGACAGGACTCTTGACGGTGGAATCCCTGTCTTGTTCCTGATTGTATTTTATTCATTTAGTTTTTTGTGGTACCAGGGATCGAACTCAGGACCTTGCACTTGCCAGGCAAGCACTGATTCCACTGAGTTGTCTCCTCAGTCCTTGTCCCTGATCTTAAAATGAAAGCTTTCAGCTTTTGTCCACTTGGTATGAAGTTGGCTATTAGCTTGTCACTGACAGTTTTTATCAGACTGAGACAAAGATGTTCTATTCTGATTTTCTGGAGGGTTTTATCGTAAGTGAGTGTAGAAGTTTGTGAAAAGCTTTCTCCGCACCTATTGAGATGCTCATGTGATTTTTGTCTTTGGCTCAGTTGAAGTATTGTATGATATTTATTTATTTCAGTATGTTGAACCGTCTGTGCATTTCTGGGATGAGTCCCATTTGGTCACAGTGTATAATCTTCTTGAAGAGTCACCGCATTCTGCTTTCCAGTATCTTATTCAGAGTTTTGCATCTGTGTTCACTAGGAACAAAATGGCCTGTAGTTCTCTCTTTTGCTCAGGTCTTTGTCTTGTTTTGGCATCCAGGAATGAGTGAGGGAGAATTGCTTCCCTTTGAATTTCATTGAAGAGTCTGAGGAATATTGGTCTTAAATCTTCTCTAAATTTCTTGTAGAATTCAGCTGGGAACCTATCAGGACCTGTGAGTTTCTTTGTAAGTTCTTAATTATGTTTTCAATTTGATTAACTAATATTGGATTATTAAGAATTTTTATGTCTTCTTGAGCCATCTGGCCAGCAGTGACTGTGGGAAGCACCCAGGACTCAGAAACCAGCTGGGAGGAAGATGTAGTTTTTGGCTGATCCCCCTACAACTGGGGAGCAGGTCACTAGAGTACAACAGCTTCATAGTAGGAACCCAGGGATGGGATGTGCATGGGGAACAGGTGGGGTTAACAGGAGGGAAAAGTCCGGGATGTGAGCCAGGAGGTGGCCTGTTACATGAACCAGTGCTGGGTATAGGGACAAAGGCACATGGAATAGAAAGGTGCTGCCTTTTTAAGATTATTATTTTATTTTATTTTATTTTGCTTTATCTTTGTTTTTAATCTTACTTGTTTTTCATCTTCCTTTTCTCTTTTATTTTTCCTTCTTTCATTTTCTAGTTCTAATCCCATCCCCTAAACTGAAAGACTAAGTTCAAATATTCTACAAATACCCATTCATTCTTTTTTTTCTACCTCTTCTCTTGTTACCCAAAACTGGCATTACTATCCTTCGTCCTCCAGCTTTGCCTCTACACCTGTTCTAGTTATCTTTGTCTTACTCATGATCCTGCTAAGTTTTCACACCATAGGGCAAATTCACTGTAACAAGGTTAAACACTTTGCATACAATCTCCTAACTTATGATTGGTTCTGATACTTATAGGCTTTCCTCCTAAGGTCTAAAGTACAAAATCAATAATTGCCACAGTTTTCAAGTTCTAAATTGCTCTTGATACTATCATTATTGTTAATTGTACTACCAGAGCTAGAATGACTTATCTGATGTAATCAGTCAATCTCTTTTGTTCACAATACTGGGAAGCTCTGGGGTAATCAGGGCACCACATCCCTACATCAAAAGAGGGGATTGAACGAAATGGAACCCACAAGGTCTCACTGGGAAGTTAGGATCTTGGGACAGATACAAATCAAGTATCTCCTACCCCAGAATATATCTTTGAGGAACGGACTCTTCTATAGAAGCTTTGATACTAGTGATACAGTATCTATTACTAAAACTAACAAAGCTCATAATAGACAACAAAATGATTTTTTTGTTATAGAGAAATGACAAGATAGTGCCAGGGAGATAGCTCAGCAGCATAAGTGCCTGCCTTAAAAGCACAGAGTTCTGAGTTCAATCCTCATTATAAAAAAAGAAAATGACAAGATGAAGGCACAATATACGATCTCAGACCTCTAGCCCCCCCCCAAAAAAAAGAAATTGAAAACAACACACCTGAAATTTCTGAAATGATCGAAACTGGAGTAAAGAAACAACTCCAGGAGGCTTTAGAGGATATCAGATAAAAAAGAATTTCCTGGGGAAAAAAGAAATGACAACAATCATGAAATAATTTCTCAGCACATTTAAAGACAGATTAAAAATGATAGAGGAGTATAGAAAAATGACAGAAACCTTTAATGAACCATATAGGAAAGAATTAGAATGCATGCAAGCAGATTCAAAGAGATATTCAGAAAGTTAATATCTCCACCGAAGACAAGCAAAACCACTTAAACAAAACTGAAGATAGACTTTCCAGCCTTGAAGACAGCATAGCAGCTAGTGATCATAAAAGGAAAGATCTCTTAAAAATAACAAAGATTCAAGAAATAACAATTCACCAGCTATAAAGTGATGCAAACAGGACCAATATAAGACAGATGGGTGTCAGCTAAAAGGTAAAAATCAACACAAATAACATAAAAAAGATTATTTGCAGAAGTAATAACAAAAATTTTCCAAGCCTAGGAAAAGACTGACACACATATGAGGCATATAGAACTCCAATTAGCCATAAGCAAAATGAATCTACACCCATACTTTCAGACATATCAGTGAAGATCCCAGACACTCAGCATAAGCACAGCTAATTGAAAGTAGTTAGAGAAAAGAAACAGATCATGCATAATGAAAAGCCCGTCAGGATTGCAGAAGATTTCTCAGTACAACCACTGGGTCAAGAAAAGCTGGGAACAAAGTAGTTCATGTTTTGAAAGAAAAAAACTTCCAACACAGATTAACATAGCCTACAAAAGTATCTTTCAAAAGTAATGCAGAAATAAAACACTTTCATGACAAAGAACAGCAGAAGACATTCATGACCACCAAACCAACCTTACAGAATACTGAAAGATATTCTAGAAAGAGATAAAAATGAAAACAATTCCAAGAACAACTACAGAAGAAACCACCACACACGGCAATCAATTCAATAAAAGGGAACCAAGAACAGGAAAATAACATGATAAATTTGTGGTTTTTACATTCTGAATTTCTGTAAATATTAGATGATAAAATTACATGAGTATAGGTAAAATATATATTTTTACCTCAAAAAATAACTATTAATATGTTATTGTTTTCTTTTTTTACTCATTAAGTTCTAATTTCTAATATCCTGAATACTTTTTAATATCTGGAAAGATAAGACTATAAGTTATTATTCCTTATTGCTTATTGATATCCGATTCATTTTCTAGATAAAACATAGAATCACTCTATTAAGATGTAACTTTTTTGCATTTTCTGTTTTTCTATTAATGCATCCATCCATTAGCTTATTTGTGTATGTATTTCTTGGTTTAAGGAATTATCTCTGTGTATTGATTATATGCCATGTTTTGTAAAAATCAGTAACAATATCAGAATTTATGTACTATCTTCACCAAAACTATTCAGGGATTTAATTTTACTCTTTAGAGTATTTATTTCCTAATGACAAATTATACTAGAAATAAAGTTTGCCTGGGGCTGGAGATATAGCTCAGTGGCATAAGCGCCTGCCTGGCAAATGTAAGGTCCCAATACCCAGTACTACAAAATAAATAAATAAATAAATAAAATATAAATATAAGTAAATGGCAAATATGAGTTTTGGAATCAAAAATACCAACTCTGTATAAGCCAATAACTGATTGCTGAATGTGAACACTTCCTTCTTTCAACTTGGGGATTGCTTTCTAACTATGTTGGCCTGATGTCTTTTATGACTAGTTAAAATCAGTGGCCGGACGAGTTTCACTCTGACTGAAGGCAGGTTACATGTCGTGGGAGTCACTGGTCCCTTTCTTAGCAAGTGTGCCACCCGAGAACCTTGGGAATGTGGGGTCCGGGTCTGGAGGACACTCGGAAGCAGGAAGACAGGTGTCAAGGGAGACGAGGCACACCTAGGCAGGCAAGCCTCACAAGAGCTCACTGGAGTGCAGAGTCCGAAGAAGTCAAACTCAAAGAAGCAGGATTCAGAGACAGGAGGGGCAGGCTGGAGTCTGAGCAGATGTCTGGCACGTGAGACCCAACTTGAGATAGTAGAGCGAGGGTGGCTGGGTTAGCAGCTACGGGCCTCACGCTCTGAACGTGCTTGAGTGTGAGGAACGGAGCAGTATGAGCAGCCCGGGAGGTGTGAGTCTGCACCAGTCACTCTGGTTCATTACTGTGCCAGAACATCCCGGAGCATCACACAAATGTAAACACTTCTATTTACCAATTTAAGAACAAATAAATAAAGTAAAAAACAGTATAAGAACATACTGCACATCATGATTTTTGGTTTGTTAATTAAAGAAAATAAATAAATATGTCCCTAGATCATCTGCAAGTGATGGATAGCAAAGAGTAACAGGGCATGAGCTTATGGTGGAGAGAGGCGAGGCTAAGGCTCACCCCAGAGGGTAGAAAAGCAACCCAGTAAGAGAGAAAAGCCTGGGCAGGGTGTGTCTGGAGCACAGGTGGTGTGGGCACAGGCAGCCGGCGTGGCTGGGAGGAAAATGCCCCGGCGGCGGCGTGCTACTCTTCAACAGCGGTCTTTGCAGTGCCATTCAGAAGCCCAAAAGGAAAACAAATGTATATTATAGACAGCATAGCAATGATCGTACGCGTTTTGCTAGACCTACTGTACACTGATATTAAAGTAATGCTTAAGATCAGTAATAGAAGCAAATATATTATGTATGTTTTAGTATAATATTTTTATAAGGTAAGAACAATAAAAATCTTCAAGGATAAAATGAAATTATCTAGTAGAATATAATTGGGATTGTGATGGATTTTTAGTATTTTATATTTCCATTTTAAAGTGTCTATGATGGCTCTACTTAATATGCAGAAGAAAGCGTGAGTGAAATTTCTTCTTATACAGTAGGGAGTTCTGGCCCTAGCTGCACGGTGACCTTTACGTCAGATGCACAATGTTTCTCTGCTCTAGACATGCAGTGGTCAGGTTATTGGAAGTGGCTCATGCATTAAGCAGCCTGAGGAACTCACCGTCTGCTCTCTAGGCGGAGGTGAGGCGCCTTGTGGTGCAAGCTCCTCCCTGAGTTTGAAGGCCTGAGCAGGAGCTTCCACATCTACTCAGAGAAGATAGACGATTCAGATCAGAGGGGAGAGAATTTATCCTTCCTCTACCTTTTCTTTTTGTTTTGTTTTAACCACAGGATCTTGAGGCACTGGGTGATGCTGCCCACACTGGTGAGGTTGGAGGTGGGCACAGCCCACTTACGCAAAAGGCTCTTTTCCTGAAACATCCTCAGACTTACCCAGAAATTATGTTTTCAGCAGTCTGAACAGCCATGGGGTAGGTACATTGGCAGAGACAATTCAACATTGTACATCATTCTCAACAAAAAAGCATAACTGTAAATTAATCTTGGAGGAAGAATTAGCCCTGCTATTGCAATCGGAAGGGGAACAGAGAGATAGAAACCAGGCACACATTGGGAGAAAGTTAACTTGTTACTTCTCAAGGAACCTATCAGAGATGAGGAAGAAATTCATCTACTGAGCTAGACAAACACTGTCACAGCCAGCTCAAGTGTACTTGGTCTCCCGCAGAACCTACTAAAGTGTCAGTTACAGAACATTGTGGGTTTCAGGGATCAGCACAGCACTTGGCTATCTTAATGACCGTATTTGTCCTGTACAAATTAAGATGTGTGCCAGGGTTACTTGGTGAGCAAATTGACAACCGGAAACAGTATGACTGTTTTCTCGTCCAGCTGGGTCCCTACAGCTTCCTGAGGAGTAAAAGAGGGTGTCACTCTGAGGAACAGGCAGCTTTATATTGTTCTGGTGCTGTTGGATTTTGGTTGGTGATGGAAATTTTGCAGTGAAGGAATCAGCCTGTGGGTTCACTATTAGTGGCCCAGAGTTGAAATCAGGATCCAGAGAGCAGGAAGCTGGGCTCAGTTGTTACAGGGTGTCACTACCACGCAGATAGGAGCTGCACTGATACGTTGCGATCAGTTGAACAGATCTGCATCTGACGTTCCACCTCCAGATCTTAACCCTCTACTGTGTGGTTCAACAACTGCAGAGAGGACAGCTACATGTTCTTATCACCTGAGAAAATGGAAGTGAAATGAGGAGACTCATGCTGAGGACTGAGAACCATTGTGAGGGCCTGGACTATCACTTGAGTTCGCAGCTAAGTAGTATTTCAACCAGGATTGCATTGAATCTGCACAACAACTTTGGGAGTATGATGATTTTCACTATGTTGGTTTTTCCTATCTAAGAGCAAGGAATATCTTTTTATTTTCTGAAATCTTTCATCTCTTTTATCAGAGTACTATAATTTTCTTTATTCCTAAGTATTTCATTTTTGGGGGTGTTATTGGGAAAGGTGTGATTCCCATAATTTCTCTCTTGGTGCATTCATTGTTTGTGTATTTTTTGAGTGTTGACCTTGTATCCTGCTACACTGCTGAATTTGGTTATTAAATTTGTAAGTGTCTTAGTGGAGTTTTTGGGGTCTTCTATGTAGAGTATCATGTCAACTCCAAATAATGATAATTTCACTTCTTTCTTTCCAGTCATTATTCATTTTATTCCTTTCTCTTGTCTAATTGCTGTGGATAATATTTCCACAACTATACTGAACAGGAGTAGTGACAGTGGGCACCTTATCTTGTTTCTGATTTTAAAGTGAAAGCTTCCAAGATTTGTCCATTTAGTATGACATTGGCTGTTGGTTTGTCATAGATGGCTTTTATCAGGCTGATGTAAAGACCGTCCATTTCAACTTTCTGTAGTGTTTTTTTATCATGAATGAGTTTTAGATTTATCAAAAGCTTTTTCTGAATCTATTGAGATAACTGTGTGATTTTTACTTTGGCTCTGTTGATGTGGTATATTACATTTACAGTTTTGTGTGCTGAGACAGTGATTGAAACTGGGCATGGTGACCCGTGCCTGTAATCCCAGCACTTGGGAGGCTGAAAACAGGAGAATCACTACAAATCTGATCTACATAGTGAGACCCTGTACACCATGTAGACCCTACCCTAAATTCATAAAAAGTAGTACATTTATGGTTTTGCATACATTAAACCATACCTGCATTCCTAGGATGAATCCCATTTGGTCATGATGTATAATCTTGATGATTTGCTGCATTCTATTTTCTAGTATTTTATTGAGCATTTTTGCATCTATGTTCATTAAGGAGATTGGCCAGTAATTTTCTTTTCGGTTGGGTCCCTCTCTGCTATGAACCCAGCTATTCCCCTCCTACATATTAAAAAAACCTGAAATCGTCATACTCCAGTGACATATGCACCCATATTTACAGTAGACAATTTTTTATCACTAAATCTTGGAAACAAATCAAATGCCCATCAACTGAAAAAGATACAGTATTATTGCACGATGGAGTATTGTCCAACCATAAAAAAGATAGATTTGAGGCTTTTGCAGATAAATGGATGCAGCTTGTTATGGTTTGTGTATAGTTGTCCCCCGAAAGCCTCATGCAGTCACTGGGGGTGCTGTTCCAGAGTCTGTGATTAATTCAGGGTCCCAGGCTGGGACTATGGGTCTGAGTATTGCTGGGATAATGGGTGTTGGTGCTACACCCAGCCTGGGGCACAGAGCCTGGAGGCGTCGTAAGGAAGAGAGAGACTTGCTTTCTATAGCCATTGTTGCTGCTATTTCTCCCATTTTCTCTTGCTATCTTACTGCTTTTTTTTTTTTTTTGCCACCATGAACTGCTGTCCCCTGCCACATGCCACTCTGTCTTGGAGCTAGCTGAGTAATGACTAAAACCTTCATTAGCTGTAAGCTAAAAAGACCTTTCCTTCCTTAATTTTGTGTGTCAGGTATTTTGTCCCTGCAATGAGAGAAATGAAACTGAGACAAAATTTGCTACCAGAGAAGTGGGGTCATTGCTGTGAGTAAACCTGACCATGTGAATTACAAGCCTTTGGGAATGGCTTATGGGAAGAGATAAGAGGGGTTCACAGATGTCACCTACAAGAGTAACACTGGAATAGCAATAGGTGTTCTATAAGGGAGATTCTGATGAGAGCCCAGAATACCAGAAGGCTGATAGAAATCCTGCCTGTAAAGACTAGGCTGGGGAGGTTTCTTCTGGGAAGAAGGACTGCCTTTCTTGTTAGACTCCAGATGATGTGTGTTTTGGCTTGGCAGAAAGTTTGTCTGCATTTTGTTCATGTCCAGAGATTTTGCTTGAGACTGAGATTAATCTTAGAACACTGCTTAATCTTGCAAAAGAAGGTTCAGGATGGTTGAATATTAAGAGTTACATGGCTATTGTTGGGGGCTTTTAGTCAGATATATGTTAAGATTAAGAGCAAAGAGCCCAGCAGGATGATTTAAAATGTTGTGAGTTTGGCCAGAAAGGAAGCTCCAATAAAGCTATCGTCTGAAAAGAGAGAATCTCCTGTGCCAAGAAAGAGCAAGAAAATGGAAGATATCCAGAGGGCAAAATAGGAGGCATGTCTCTGCCCTTTGAAGCCTCAGATTACAAGGGTAAGGGACTTTGCCTTGGAGAGAAAGCTGCAGAGTGCCACATTCCAGAATGGCACCAGCATAGCGAATATGTTCCTCAGAGTCACATCCAGAGTGCTCAGTGACCCAGACGCTGGGCCTCTAAAGCCAAGGGAGAAGGAAGCCTGGCTGGCAGCAGACCTTGGCAACATCCACGTGGTGTTGATTTGAGATGGAAGCAAAATAGTTCTGAGGATAAGAAGGCTTCCATCTCAATTGCCGAAGGCCTGGGAGGCCAGACAGTGTGCCCCTGAGAGGGCAGTGTGTGAAGCAGGGAGTGAGAAGCTTGATGTGCAGTGGAAACCCCAAAAGTTTGGAAAAGCCAGGAACATGGATCATCTATGGGGAGTTGCAAGGAGGAAGCAAAGCCAGCTGAGGAGAGAAGCCAGGGGTGCTACCAACAAAAGCATCATGGGCGCAGAGCCACGAAGGCCTTTGGATCTCACAACTCATCACAGATTGCTTTGGACGTACCACATAGAACTGCAGATGTAACGTTTGTCCTCCTGAATTTAGGACATGCTTTGGTCTCAATGCTTTGTATTCTCCTGTTTGTACATTTTGGAATGTAATGTTTATCTTGTGCCACTGAATGTTGAAAGTGTTTAACTTTTTATGTGTACAGGGGCTCACAGCTAAGAGTTTGCCTTAGATCTTGGAGGAGACTTGGCACTTGAACTTTTTAGCAATGCTAAAACTGTAGGATTTTGGCAAGTTTTAGAAATGAACTAAGGGGCCAGAGATATAGCTCAGTAGCTTAAGCAACTGCCTGGCAAGCACAAGGTCATGAGTTCAATCCCTGGTACCACAAGAAAGAAATGAAGAAAGAAATGAAGGAAGAAAGGAAGGAAGTAAGTAAGCAAGCAAGTAAAGTACCTTTTTATAAAGAGATATGCATGAGTCTTTGGGGTCCAGGGGTACAATATTATGGTTTATATGAAGTTGTCCCCCCCAAAGTCTCATGCAGTCATTAGTGCATGGTTCTAGAATTTGTACTTAATTCAGGATCCAGTGCTGGGATGATGGGTCCAAGTACTGCTGGAATTATGGGTGTCCGTGCTACACTCATCTTGGGGTGGGTAGCCTGAAGGCTAGCTCTGCTCTCTGTAGCCATGGTCACCACTGCTCCTCCCAACTGCTCTTGCTGTCTTGATGGTTTTCTCTGCCATGAGCTGCTGCCTACTGCTTTGTGCCACTCTGCCTTGGAGCCAGCTGAGTATGAACTGAAGCCTCCAGTAACTGTGAGATAAAGAAACCTTTCCTTCTTTAATTTTGGGCATCAGGTATTTTTGTCCCAGCAATGAGAGAAAAGTAGCTGAGACACAGCTAGAGAATATATTGGTGAGCTAAATAAATCAGACCTGCATTTGCAAACATCATACTATCTTGCTAGTGTGAGAACCTGAAAGAGCAATTAAAATCTGAAAGTTATAATAGGTAACTGTGAAAGGAAACGGCTTTGTTCAATGAGAAGGAAAACTGGGATGAGGAAAAGGACAAATGAAAGAAGGGAAAAGGATATAGTTAAGTATGTATGCAGAATACTTTGCATAATTGTACTGTTTTTTCCTGCTGGTCTTTTGAAATGAGCAGTTAACGCTTAAATTTCTTTATTCTTATTTTTTTCTTCTTTTGAATTTCTCACAACTTTTTTGTTATAATTCTTTTTTATATATTTAGAGAAGGTTCTATAGGATGTTCAGGGTCTCAGTACTAGATTGAACTCATAGTGCTCTGCCTGTTTATAGCCACCCAAGAGCCGGGATTACAGGCATGCACCACCACGCCCAGTCTCAAATGTCATCTCAGTGTGCGCCAGAGGTGTAAGGTGGTGGCACGGCAGGCTGGGCGTCAAACCCTGGCCCCGGCACCTGCTTGCAGGTGCTTTAATCCACTGAGCTATTTGGCCAACCTTTATAATTTTTTAAAGCAAATCTTGCACATTTATAATCTGGTAACCTGAACAACTAATTTTAATATAGTATCATGTAATATAGCAATCATTATTGAATTAAAAAAGCCCTGCTAAGTAGTGATCATTATTCCTAAAAAATATATGTTGTCTCATACACAAACCTACATATTTTAAAGAAATATTTACATGTTTGTAGAATTATTTACCTAAATATGTATATTTTATAAATTATCAATTTTAACATTTTGGCATCTGATTACTATATTTACTGTTTTATTTCAAATATGTATTTCATATTTTATAAATATTTTTCACTCTGATATAGTATTTATATATTTTTAATTTACTGACTTTGCTGTGTTCTAAGTTTGTGGGCCTTAATTATTTCTTTTTTTATTTCTAATAATTTAAATTACTCATTGATTTAACTGATAGTTTTCAAATTCATTCATTTGTACTTCACTTTTGTTCTGTTTACTTTTCTGTTGTTGTTGTCAGCAGTCTTAAGACTTTTTGGTTTATTGGTGCTTAAATTTATGATTTTTGAATAAATATTTATTTTACTTTTTGATACTCTTCCTTTGGTTCTTGCAGTCTTTGAAGTGCATAATGTTACCTTGGAGTTCTTTTGGGCAATAGCTCTTGTGTTAATATCCAGGATTAACAAAAGATTTTATCCTGTTATTCATTCCTGAAGTCACACATTGGTCATTCACAAAGTATTATGTAAAAAAATGTGGGACTGCACAGTCTGGTGAAGAGCCCAAGGCACCCGGTGGACAGAAGCAGGTGCCAGGAGGACACAGAGCTCACGATCTTTCTAAAGATTGTTCTTAGTGATGCTTTTGGGAATGTCTTTGGCTGCTTTTGGAAACGTGATGGATAGACCCGGAAGCCAGAGGGCACTGAGGTACACAAAACATATAGTTCTACTTCCAAATTTTTATATATCAAAATACACATTACAGCAGTAATCATGTGACATACATCAAACAATATACACTAAATTAATGCTCTCTGGAAGTTTACAGTGCCACATTTAAACACTAAATCAAACATTTTCTCACCATTGTATTTTCACTGTGTTCCTGCATGTGGGTATTTCTGCTTTGTAGCTGTAAATTATGATGTACTCATAGACATTTGGAATTTCATGCTGTACCAGCTCTTCCTCTGCCATCTCACTCTGTCAACTATTTTGTGACAAAGCACTTCCTGGGCTCTATTATTCCCTTGGCTTTGGCATACTAGGCAATTTAGCATGAGAAGAAATCAATTAACATCAAAGAATAATGTTTTCTTTGTATTTCTTTTTTCTGAATATTTGCTTTGAGAAGTTACCCTTAGAAAGGTTGGTTGTTTCTAAATCTTACCTGTCAATGTTAAGCTATAATATAATTTTACAACTATTTAAACATTAACAAATCCAATTTTATATTTGAATGCCTCCTCTCACTGTATGGTGGCAATGCTAACTGTTTTGTGTAACATGCACGTTGTGGGTGTGTTAGTGAGATCTAGACAATGTGACTACATTTAACAGAGAGCTATCACCGTATTTAAGACTTGAAGTCCACAACATGCGGTGGAAATAAACCATGAGAAATGTTTCTAAAATGTATTGACCATTATTGTTTTTAAAAACACTTTTTTCATTTTTAAATTCCAAAAAGATTGGGTCACGGTGGTTGTATGGACTGCAAGCAATGTTAACTACTAACATAGTTGTAGAGGAGATTCATTTGTACAAGTCTTGTTAATTTGTTGACTTAAAACATCAAGTATTTTATGGTGAAAAATTTAGCTTCATACTGAAATAAAATCAGATGTTAACAAGCATTGGCAATATCCTTTTTTACAAGTATCAGCAAGGGTCTGATTAAAACTAATATAAATATTTTCACGCTAACAAATAGCTAGGGGCTGGGGAGATGGCTCAGTGGAATAAGCACTTCCCTGGCAAGTGCAAGGACCGGAGTTCAATCTCCGGTTCCCCCCAACAACAATAAAAAAATAACGAACTGTTTGTAGCTGCAATATCAGCCCGGGGAAGCCCCTGTCTTCACCTCTTTATGTGCACAGATTAAGCGACTTCTTCTACGGCTCTTTTCTCCTGATGCATCAGTGCCTGCCGGCTCCTGAGCAGCCCTTGTGTTTGGACTGCAGGTGCTGTTGACGGCTGTTACAGGGAGCTCCTCTCCCTGGTCACAGTGGTGACAACCAACCCAGTTACACCTCACCTGAACTAAATTAGGTGCTTGTGATGCTCTGTGTAGACCTCTAGCTAGGAAGACTGCATTGCTAATGCCACAGAAACCAAGCGAGCCACTTCCAATAAAATGCTGGCTGCACCAAGCAGGAGCCTGCTGTGCTGTCTGTGACACCAGCATCCCAGAGAGCCCCTCCAAGGCGTGCTCAGGACCACTGAGGCACACGGCACCCGCCAAAACCAGAAAGCCAGGACACATTCTGCTAGAGAAAAAGAAGATCACAGGGCTGCCCCACTCAAGTAGAAAGCATCACAGTCGTGCTCCTCATGTTTTATGAAATTCCATGGTTTCGAATTTTATTTCACCACAAAGCCTCAGCAGCACAGCATATTCCAAAGTATAGAAGAAGTTACATGGGTTAAAAAAAAACCCACGAGAACTTGGCTCTGGCCCAAGTCAATGAGGCCCGAGAAGATATCCAAGCTAGAGCAGCCTGCTCTTGGAGGCGCTTAGGGAGAGTGGACCCAGCACGGTCCTGGCGAGGCCACACTGGAAATGCCCTAGTAAGCGCTGTCCTGCCACGCCCAATCCAGCACCGCGTCGCCTTAGAGTTCTCAAATGCTCACAGGGTTTTGCTTAACTCTGAGTCTTATTTTGTTATGTGAGTCATGGTAAGAATTTCACAGGTGAAAGTCTCATTAATCCTCATGAAAATCCTGCAAAGTACTTAGTATATTCCATTTTTCACAGATGAGAAAAAATGAGTCCCAGAGAAGTTAATAAGTCGTTGGACAAATACGAAGATCTGGCAAGTGCAGGAGCTAGGAAGAAAAATTATATCTGCTTTTAGGATCTAAGTTCTTACCAGTTCGCTCTAATGCCACCATATTTGTTAGTGGATTTCCACATGATTCCGAGGAAACTAAGCCCTGCAAAGACGTGGTCACAGAGCACAGATTTACATCAACATTTTACAGAAACAATGTACCAAATACACTTTTCAAGAAAAATCAAATTTAATATTAGATAAGCAATGGCATAAGATATTGTCAAAGGTAGTCTTGTTTCTTTGACAGGGTGCATCACAATGAAGTCTCATAAAAGAGGGAGTGTTGGAATTCTGAGCTGTGAAACACGATCCACTTGGGCTGGTTTAAGCAGAAGAAATGTATGAAAGAATATGACAATAGGAAAGAGTGTGAGAGATCCTCACAGTAGGATCCTCCAGCACTTGCCTGGGCGTGCATCTCTATTGCTAGGCCCGATCCTGGCACCTGAAGGTGCAGGCTGAGCAGAGGAGCCCCTGCTGGATGCGCTGCTACCTCCATTGGGGAAGCAGAGAGGCTCTTCCCTGTCCTAAACCCCTCACTAGAGATACTAGATGAGGCATATTTCTTCTAAGGCATTGTCTTCCATATAGAAACAGCATGTGTGCGCATTGCGTTCTGCACCTTAGCATGCAAATGTATTTTAGCTTCAAATAGTTTTCTTACTTTTACTTTGGGAAAGAGAATGAATAAAGTGAGATTTTTTTTCCACTAAAGAAATCCTTCTGAAGTTGAAATCACTATAGAAAATCCCTTTGAAAAAAAAAAAAAAAGATACCTAGCTATGAAGTACTCTTGAGCCAGTCACATAAGTAGATTGGCCAATATTGTTTGCCAACAATTCCATAAAATGTTTTGTCGATTGTTGCATCAGAGCTGTGGGGTGCAGGGAGAATCATTCATCTTAATTTGCCCAGTTGATGATATAGAACTACTGCATGTCTCAACTTTAAATATTCAGGATCATATCTTCAACAATAGTACTACCTTTTATAGGGTTAGAATACATGTATCTGAATTTCTGTAAAAGATTGTGAAGTGGTTGTGCAAAAGCTTCCATGGTTTAATAATTGAAATTTGGAAAGCCAACTCTTTAAAGAAAAATGAAAGACTTCAAATAAGACAAAGTCATGGAAATTTTGTTTTATTCACATACCAGAGCGGTAAGAATCATGGCATCACCAGCACCCTGTGAATAACTGTGAGGAAAGGAGGGTGGTCTTCCGGAGGCCACGCTCCGTGCACCCAAGCTCAAGGTGGATGGCACTGAACGGGAGCCACCTCGCAGGACTCAGAACCCCCAAAAGATGCACAGGAGCAAATCCTGGAAGACAAGCACCGGAGAGTCCTCTCACCTTTGTTTTTCTTCCTAAACACACTTCACCTCCTATCTGTACACGTATTTGCAACCAGTTTGGTGCATTAGAAGATAGACCCTAAGGATGCTGGGTGAATAGGGCTAACATCCTCTCAAACAAATGTTTTAACCAAGTACTGAATTACATAGAACTGAGACTTTCAGAGTATCTTATGAAAAGCAATGAACTAACAAGTGCTATGAAGTCATACATAAAGATAAGAGAGATTGGCAGCTGCACATGAAGGGAGAAAAATATTTTCAATATCATTCTGGACCCAGAAGGAGACAGCAAAACATAGAATCTCAGTTAGGTGTTTTTTTTTTTATTAATTTTATTGAGAAACAAATAGAAATGAGACAGTTTCAAAACCGATTAGTAAGACAGCTTCAGTAATTGATACATTGCATATTGTTGTTTTAATGTTTATTCATTGTACAAGATGCAGACACATTATCCTGTCCATAAGCACTATTAGAAAAAATCTTTTTATTCATTGAAGAAATGTAGCTGTATATCTATCTTAACTATTTTGAATGTGCAGATACAAAATGGTTGTTCATCTGTATCCTTTTTTTCTTTTCTTTTGTTTAGTTTTGTCAGACAAGGGCATTTCTTTGTCATTTAAATATTGCAGGTACATGAATTCAGCAAAATACTCCAACATAGTCCAGTGCTCCATGATAGTAGTGGGTTTTCTGTAAGACTGGCAATGTCAGAGTTGTTGACTTGAGCCTTTTATAGCTCAGCATATTAATATGGTTTTACTTTTTATGCTTCATTTTTATACTTTTTGCTGGGTGATTTAAGACCAAGATAAAGCAAGACCTATATAACAAGAAATGTAGCTTTTTTATCTGATAAGGTCAGTCAAATCCCCTCAGGATTTACCCTGAGACCCTGTACTGCAGTTTGTAGACCTGTTGTCAGTGTTAGCCATGTGGATGAGTCACGGCCATTGTTTGACCAATTTGCTCTCTGTGAAAGCCTGAGATAATGTTTTCTCTCCATGTGACTCTCTTTAGCACACTGTACATCATTGATCACTTTCCTCTGTGGCCCCATAATCTCCTTGATCAGAAAATTTGGGCTATAACTGAGTTACAGGATGTTACAGTACAGGTTCTCCTACGTCCTCAGTCTTCACTGACCTTGAAAGGCTAGGGCCAAAATGTTGGTTGACCTTGCAGCCCTTCTTTTTCTCTAATTTTTGTTCTGCAAACTTAGATTGTTAACCATCCAGAAGAGAAGCTTATTATTACCCTGCTGAGGTTAAGCTTAACTGCCTACGTTGTAGTTATGTGTTGTTGACAATGTACACTACCTGACTTCCACTGAAAATTACAAGATAATTAAGAAAAGAGGAGAGTGTGATCCTGTAGTGGTCATACATTGTGTCAACTTGAGAAGTTTAAAAGTTTAATTAAATGACTCAGCGGAGAGCCAGGGTTCTTAGTTTTTGAACATCATCATTGTGGGCAAGAGGAAGGCATGAACATTTTATGAGTTCTACACAGCTGTTGCCCTTCCCTTTGCTCTTCACTATTTCTCATTCCATGAACTGCTGCCCTCTTCCCTGTGCCACTCTGCCTTGGAGCCAGCTGAGTATGAATTGAAGCCTCCACAAACTGTGAGCTGAATAAACCTTTTCTTTTTCACTTATTTTATCTAAAGAAGCAATACTCTTTTGAAGCATTAAATCTGAAGGACTATTTGGCCTCAAAAGTGGAACCAAGTGGGGACTGTACCATTCTCATGCAAGCAGAGCTCCTCCAGGGCCATGTCAGGAGAGAGGCCAGATCTGCGCTCCTGGGAAGGGCGCTTCCAGCGGGCAGCAGCAAGAAGCATCTGTGTGAACATCACGCTTTTGCAGGGATCTGGTTAAAGGGTAAACTTTAGGCCTCTCATTACATACTCACTCATCCCCCCCACACCATACACACACACACATGCACACATGCACACATGTACACATGCACACATGCACATACACACACACAGAAAAGAAAAAGAAGTACAAATACAGAAAATGTTAACTTGAGAGGTGATGCATATGCTAATTAGTTTGATTGTGGTAATCATTCCACAGTGTATAAATATATCAAAACATCAAGTTGTACACTTTAAATATGTACAATTTACTTGTCAATTATGCCTTGATGAAAAAAGAAAGATAATGCTAATGAGAGGGAAAAAAATCACAGAAAAAAAATAGTACTTTCCAGTGCTAACACGGACAGCTAGCTAACTGTGAGTGCCCTCCCAGGAGGGGTGGGGCTCTTTTTATGAGGGCTGAAGGGCTTAAAGATGAGGAAACTGAGGCCTGTTGATTTCAGATAACCCCAGAAATGTCATGCCAAGGTTCAGAAAAGATTCAAATTTTCCTGAAGGTCGATTCAGTGTTTGTAACACATCATCTTACTATTAACACCTTTGACTTTAATTGATGTAAAATGTGCTATCGGGGAGAGAGGCAGAGCTCAGTGTAGAGCGCTATTATTGTTGGTGCCTAGTTATGTCCCAAAGCCTGGTAAGATCATGGGATGAGCACTTCTAGAGTTTGAGATTAATTCAAGAACAAGGCCAGGATTATGGATCTTGGTACTGCTGGGATTACGTATGTTAGTACTACACCAGCCTGGGGTGGAGGGTCTGAATGGAACTCAAGGGAGAGGGGCTTCCTCTCTGCAGCCATTGTTGCTGCTGTCCCACCTCCTTCTTGCTCTTGCTGTTTTGCTGCCTTCTGCCACCATAAATTACTGCCTCTTCCATGTGCCACTCTGCCTCAGAGCCAGCTGAGTATGGACTGAAAGCTCCAGTACCTGTGAGCTAAAGAAATCTTTCCTTCCTTCACCTTGAGTGTTGGGTATTTGTCCCAGCAACAAGAGAAGAGTAACTGAGACGAGCTCTCACCCAGAATGTGAGAAGCCAAAGGACCATGTGGTGCATTGGAACTGCCCATTTAACTGTGCAGATAAGTGCATTCACTCTGTTGTGCAACAAGTCCTAGGACTCCCTTATTTACAAAGTTAAAAATTGATACTCATTGAACCATTCTGTTTCTCCTCCCCACCCTCTGGAAATCTGCCTTCTACTTTCTTTATTGGTTTGATAGCCATGGATAGATCTTTTGAGGTGACATTTCAAGTCCTAACCATTAACATAGCACTTTCTTTACCATTGCACTTGACCTCATGAGAGGTACACCACTCTTTCAGAGCTCTACCTCATATTCTGACAATTTGACTAAAATTTCCATGAATCAGAGCACATTTGAAAGTGTCAAGCAGTATCACAGAACTCCTTTCTTGGCTTTTAATTCAAAGAGGTATACATTTGTAGTTCCCAAGTTCTCAGCACTCAGATGTGTGCTACAGAGTGCTGCAGCATAGCTATGGGGCTCCCTTCCTGAATTGGCTCCTAGGTCAGGTAGAATCTTCTCCCAAGAGGAGGGCAGAGGAGGTTAGCAGTAGCTCTGTGGGCCAGTGGTGGTTAGTATGCACCAAGAGCCAGAGACACAAAACAGTGGCTTTCAAGGCTTGCGGGGAGCTGTATTCAGGAGACAGAGAAGGTAACAGAGAAGAGTTGTTATTAATCCAACCACAGACTTTTGTATTTCTCCTTAAAGAGTCAAATTACATTCCATGATTTACCAGATCAATACCTTTCTGACAAATACTGTAGTTGAATTAACAAAAATTATCTTACTGTCCAAAGTGATGCAGTAATACACATACACATGCATTTCTATCTAATAGACAAAGTAAATCAAGTGGCCAAAAGGACCACCAGAGAACACGCATCTCAACTCCCCTCACGGGCGGGACATCAGACGGCCTTAAATGTGGTTCCATTCTGTGTAATAAGCTCCAGTCACTCTCTCCTGATTTTTATGATGTTTCATAGAAATGATAGCTAAGGCAAAGCACTACTTGGCATTTGAAAAGAAAGGATAGTGCATGCACAGGAGAAACAGGATCATATGTCACAAGGATCAAATATACAAGGAATACTGTTTGAGTGGGGAACTCACTCCAGAAGCATTTGGTGATTCAAAGTTGTACATTTCATCCATGGGCCTGTAGTCCGGGTCAAAGTTTGGAAGAATGTGAAAACTCAAAATGCTGTGACTTGTAAAATCTGTAGATTTTGCTTTCCCATTCTTCCAGGTGACTGTAATCCTTGTGGCAGTTTGAGTTTGAAGCCTTCTTAGCTCTTTCAAAGCTGAAGCAGACATAAGGCGTGTTGCCTTAAAGGGCCAGCCTGTCACAGAACACCAGGGAGTGACGTTTTTCCTCGTGTTTTGAACTCTAGAAAGTAATTCAAAGCCTACAGGGGATGTTTTTCCCCTAATTTCCTTAGGTTAAAAGAAAGTTGTGAAATGCACGGAATGCACTTGTGGGTAGTGGAGAGTGGAGAGCCTACAGGCCCCACATGAATAAATATGTTTTATCATCATCTCTGAAGACACAATTTTTTTAGATGCACTACAGATATTAGTATTCTTAGAAAATTAATCATCATGTGTTGCTAAGCAATTGGGTAATTAGTCATGTACCATTTAAGTGAATGAAAACCAGAAAATAGGAAAATCAATAAAAAATGAAAGGTAGTTAAGTGGGCTGTGCTGCAAAGACAAGGCACATCTCTTCGGAAAAAGAACCTGAACAAACTGTTATTTCTATCTAGTAATCTGCATAAACTAGAGATCATTTATTATTATCATTTAGTTCAGTGTTTAGGGTTGTGGAACATGAATCAATGTTGTACTGCATTCAGAAGTTGTGATTTTTAGATTTTTCTCAAGGGTTTTGTTTTTTGTTTCTTTGCTTTTATCAACTTTGTCAATACTATATAGGCCACCAATCATCTAAGGTTAGTATTGGCAAAATAATTTCTGATTGTTTACCTCATTTCTTTGCCTTCAGGTAAGAAATATATTATTATGATTGTCATCTAGAAGTTTTGACATCTGCAATGATTTGTATTTAGGTGTCCCCCCAAAGCTTCATGCAGTCATTGGGACAGCTTCTAGAGTTTGTGATTAATTCATGTTCCAATGCTGGGGATGTTGGGTGTGAGTGCTACACTCACCCTGGGTTACATACTGTGCCTTATAGTGCAAGGAGGAGAGAGAGGCTGGCTAGCAGCCTGAGCCGTGGCTCCTCCCTTGGCTCTTTGCTATTTACTGCAACCATGAGCTGTTGCCCTCTGCCATGTGCCTTTCTGCCTTGAAGCCAGCCGAGTATGGACTGAAACCTCCACTAACTATGAGCTGCATAAATCTTTCTTTCCTTAAATTTTGGTGTCGAGTATTTTGTCCCAGCAAGAAGAAAAATGTAATCAAGACAGAATTTGGTACCAGTGAAGTGGGTTATTCCTGTGACTATATACCCAACCATGCTGTTCAAGAGCTTTTTGGAATGACTTATGGGAAGAGATAGGAGGGGTTTGGAGATGTCACCTACAAGAGAAGTTCTCAAACAGTTTAGGTTGTTCTGTATTGAAGATTCTGGTCAAAGCTCAGAAGAGCAGAAGGCTGATAGAAATCTTGCCCGTAAAGACCTCTCTGGGGAGGTTTTTGCTGGGAAAGACTGCTTTGGTTGTTGGACTCTAGATGATGTATGTTACAGCTTGGCAGAAAGTTTGTCTGAATTTTGCTTGTGTCTGGCAACTTCACCTGAGACTGAGATTAAGCATGGCAGACTGATTAATCTGAAAAAATAAATTTCAGGACAGTCAAATGTTGAGGCAGTGGTATGGCTATTGTTATGGCCTTTTAGTCAAATTTATGTTGAGAGTCAAGAGCAGAGGACCCAGAAGGATGATTTAAAATGTTGTGAGTTTGGCCATAAAGGAAGCTCCAATAAAGCTGTGGAATGCAAAGATGGAGCTGAAAGGACCTCCACTGCAGAGAAGGAACAAAAAAGAATGGGAAATACGGCCTAAGGGTGCAACATATCAGCCATTTGCAGCCTCAGAACCACAAGGGTGAGGGACTTCTCTCTGAGGAGAAAGCTGCAGCAAGCTTTGGCAACATCCATGTGGTGCTGATTTTAGGCACATGCAGAATGCAAGAGTTCTGAGTTTAAGAAGGCTTCCCGCTTGATTTCAGAAAAGTGGCTGGGAGGCCAGTCAGTGTGTGAAGCAGAAAATGAGAAGCCTACCATGCAGTGGAGACCCCAGATGTTTGGAAAAGCCAGGGACATGGATTGTCTGAGGGAAGCTGCAAGAAGAGAGCAAAGCAGGCCCAAGAGAGAAGCCCTGGGTGCTACGAACAGCAGTAGTGCCCTAGAGGCAGAGCCACATGGAGCTCGCAATTTGCCTAATATTGTTTCTGATGTTCCACATGGAACTACAGAACTTAATGTTTGCCCTTGTGGATTTGGGACTTGCTTCGGTGCTAATGCTTTGTATTCCCCTGTTTGCAACTTTTGGAATGGTGATGTTTGTCTGCCACTGAATGTTGGAAGTGCTTAACGTTTCACTTGTACAGGGGCTCACAGCTAAGTGTTTGCCTTAGATCTTGGGGGAGAATTGCTATTTGGGCTTTTTAGCAACGTTAATACTGTTGGGCTTTGAAAAATCTTAGAGAGGGACTAAAATGCCTTTTGCATAAAGGGATGTGCTTGCATCTTTGAAGGTGCAAGGATGAAATATTATGGCGTATATCTAGGTGTGCTGCAAAGCCTAATTCAATCACTGGGTTAATTTCTATAGTTTGTGATTAATTCATGATCCAATGCTGGGGTTACGGGTGTAAGCGCTACACTCACCTTGGGGCAGACAATGTGCATTATAGTGTGAGGAGAGGAGAGGTGCTTGCAAGCAGCCTCAGATGCTGCTCCTCAGCTGTGGCTCCTCCCTTGGCTCTTCGCTGTTTTCTGCAGCCATGAGCTGTTGCCCTCTGCCATGTGCATTTCTGCCTTGAAGCCAGCTGAGTATGGACTGAGACCTCCACTAACTGTGAGCTAAGTAAACCTTTCCTGCCTTAAGTTTGGGTGCTGGGCATTTTGTGCTAGCAATGAAAGAAAAGAGATCATCACTGGTAAAATATGAACTCACAACACAGGCAAGGTGAATTTCTTTAAGCTTATTGGCCTGTATCACTCCAGGAATGTGGCAAGATATATTGCTAAAAAATAAGAAAAATTGTTCCTTAGTTAATTATATGGACTAGTCTCTCTCTATATCACTCCCCCTCTACCTCTCCTCCCTTGCTCCTTCTTCCCTTTTTTCTTAGTTTTCTCTAGCTTTCTGTTGTTCCTCATCTTTCCACATTTGAGAAGTGATTCGAGACACCCCCAATTGCCCTATGCTTTGATAAAGAAGTGAAAAACAGCAATGTGACGTGGTCTCTGTGTTCTCCTCACCAGCATGGCCCAGGAGAGGCCCAGCATGTCCCTTCTTTTCTGAGGTGAGCAGCAGTGGTCCCTGCAGTTTGGGTGGGGCCAATGTGGTCTTAGGTGTCCTAGGTAGGGGTAGGGGAGGCTGAGCTCACCTTAGTTCTCATCTACAGGATTGATCTATTTGTCAGATGATCTATTTGATGTTTGATCTATTTTGTCCAATCAAGAATTTTCTTAAGTCATTGTGATTGGAGTTGTTAATATTATTTGACCACAAGAAGAGGTGAACATACAGGTATGGGAAACATTCAAAGTGGTGAAAAAATAAAATAGAGTTGTGGTGGCAACAGCTGTTACTGACTGTGCTGCTTAGACATGGTGCACATACCTCTGTATGGTGCGATGTTTCTAATTCTTCCAGGAAGATACATACTCATAATGAAATAAATCAGTGGAAATGTGTGACTCACATATGAGGCATTGTATTGTGTTCCTGGTGTGAAGAACTGAAAAAGTAAATAAAGGCTGAATGTACAATAGATAGTATGAAATGGGAAGAAAGTTTTGCAAAGAAAAGAACTATGATGGAAGAAAGAGGAAAGGAAGGAAGGGAAAAGGAATATAAATACAAGATAGTTAAGATAGTCATGAAGTAGTGAGATTATTTCCACATCAGACCAAACATTGGAAAAAACAGAGTTTATTAATAGAGCTGGCCATCAGAACCTTTCCAGGTTGCAGATCTTCAATGTCTGGCTGGCATCCGAATGTGCTTCCCCATCCTTACAGATCAGAAACACATTCAGCCTCATTCTCTGTTTCCTCTTTGCTAAAATACCGAGAACATCTTGACAAGGGTGTGGAAGGAGTGAAATAGTGAGCCATCCGAGCAAGGATCACGTAGCGCTGACTCTACCTTAGCATCTCTTATCTCTAAGGTGGACTGAAGGCTGAACTAGAGCTTCTTTTGCTAGGATAAAATTAACCCCTTGGGAAGCGACATAACCTAAATTTATATTACTAGTGTCTCTTAGTTCATTGAAAAGAAAGGTTTGTGCTAATATTTGAAGAAATGTGTATCTCCATGCCTTGTACTCAATAACTACTTTGAAGATAATACTTGCTGTGTTAACTATTGTTATTCTTTTTTTATTTTAATGAAATTTGTTTTATGTTGCCACAAAAAAGGTGGAGGGGCAATATGCATACCAAACAAAACAAATATTCCTTAAAACACAAATAAATGAATGACAATAGCAACAATAAAAACCAAAAAACAAGCAAACAAACAAAAAAGAAAAATGTTCTGAGGGCCACATGCTAAAGGGAGCCTGCTCTGGGACCTGGCTTACCAGCATAAGACATTCACAATGCTGACTTCTTGACCAACCCCAATGACATCTGCCCCTGGAGATGGAAGGACATATCTCACACAGAGTTTTGTAGAGGGCCTTGAGCACTGGGGGGGTCTTCAAGTTGGAGGTCAACAGAACCTGGCGCATACAGCCTTCCAAAGGACCCACTGATGGATGCTTAGAGAAGCAAGCTTGCAAAACTTGGGATTCATGTATCTGTTTTGTTAAGTGCCATCTACATGGAAAAATATTTATAATTAAATCCTGAAATTTTTATAAATTTTAAAGCCTTAAGAACACATGAAATGTAAAATCAATTTCAGAAGAGGATCATGACCTGATCAATAAAGGTTTTAAATCATGAAAACATTGCATTAGAGTAAAGTAATGTGGAGCAAATGGAAGAGAATTAGGAGTCTAACGCAGAGCAGTCGCAACCTATAATTTTCCACTCATAGCACAAGAACTCATTCTTGTTTTTAATTGGGGAATGGTACATTTCACATTGCTGTGGTATTTAAATTTAACTGGATAAGTTTGAAAACATGTAATATTTTATTTTCAATTGTCAATATTTATCATGTTAGCCACTAGATCGTATGTGACTGCTCCAATTTATTACAAATATTTTAGATTTGTCAGAAGTAGAAATGGTCTTTTAAAAGGAGCAACTATTGCTTAATTTTTGTCTCTCTCCTTTTCACATTTTATGATTTTCTGACCAATTTTGCATGATTATATTTGGTAATCTGAATAACTAACTTGAAGACAACAATATGCAGTATACCAACCATGAGTGAATTCTTACTATTTCATTTATTGAAATTCTGTATAATTTTTAATTTTTTCTTTTTTACTATTTTTTGTTCTCTTTGAAAAAACAAAAGAAAAAGAACTAGGAATGGCTATGTCATTTTTAAAGATAATTTCACAAGCTAGAAGAGCAGAAATCTTTCTGAGGGCACCATTATAGGGAATGGCTACATCAGCCTCCCACAGTAATAAACGTGATGGTTGGTTTCACATGTGTAGGCTTGGGAGTGTTGCCCAACTGTGTGAAAAAATGACTCTGTGTGTGTGAGTGTGTGTGTGTGTGTGACAGAAAGAGATAAAAGGGAGAGATGTGAGAGATACTGAAGGGGGAGGGAAGACAGAGACAGAGACAGAGACAGACAGAGACAGACAGAGACAAAGGAACAGACAGCGAGCAGCCGCTACCCTGGGTGTGGAGTTCAGATCCATGTTTCTCTATGGAGCAGGGTGGGAAGCACAATGTAAACATGGTAGAAGGTAACACTTGGTCTCCATAGGTGAATATTTAAATATTTAAATGAACACATATTAAGTTCAGTTCTGCTGTTTCATCAGTTAACTTTAAGACCTCAAAAAGCCACAGCTCAGTGTGCCCAGAAGCCCAGTGCCTGAGCTCATGGGGACAGAACATTCATGTCCTTGCAAACTTTCAGAGAGGAGGATTTCTTTTCCTTTCATTTCCTTTCTCCTTGTCTTTTCTTTGCTACCTTGCTCCCTTCTTTCCTCTTTTCTTTCTTCTTCTCTTCCCTTTTCCTCCTTCCCTCCTTTCTTTTTCTCTTTTTCTGGGGTCATCTCTCAGGGATGACCTCATGCTGGGCAAGTAATCTCCCAGCGAGCCACACACCCAGTCCCTGCACGAACACTTTCAGCACTTGGTGTACATCCCGAGCAGAGCATTTTGCGCATGTACCACTTGTCTCAAGGACCGGTCCCGAGGTCTGGCGGCTGGCTCAGGTGACTTTCACGGGGGAAGGGTTTGCGCAGCGTGGCCGAGTGGTCGTTCTGTGTCGGGAGGTTCCGGCCCTGCTGAGCGTGTGCTGCGAGTGGGACGCTGCGTGGAGAAGTGGAAACAGCTGCGCTCGCAGGCCTGGACGCTGTCCTCAGCCGCAGTGTGCACTCCTGCGCTTGGCCTTCGGCCCGTGCTGGAGGCAAGCGCTTCCTGAGCGTATCGTTCTCTTAGAATCAGAAATACACTTCAACCTTCAGCATTTGCACTCTATTCTTTACTTTTACAGATAATGCTTTTTCTTTTGTTAAATAATTTTCTTTGATGCAAAATTTCTTTGGTTAAAGGTGGTATACCAATTTGACTTGAATTATGCTCCTCTATTAAAGAAATTACAACTTTCTATGAGTTGCGGAAATAAGCTACTTAATATTTAATAATGACGCCTCTGATATTTCAAAGCCATGTGTAAATTTAAGTAATTTGCTGTGTGTACTGACAATATTTGCAATGAAAAATTTTTGCAAGTCAGAAAAATAGTAATCTAAGGTAATACACTGATAAATTTCATAATTGTAAATGTTTTGTAATTTTATACATAGAAAACTAATATAAAATGCATTTGATTCACTATACTGAAAAACTATTGACTTGTGGAAAGATAAACACATAGTTTCATTTATCCCAAAAGGAGAGTATTGATTGAGGTTATTAAGGTCAATATTTATCTCAAGTGAGAAATAAATCTTGATTTTCTTATTGAGTCAAGATGCCAATGTATGTTTCAGTACAAAAACTCTAAAATGAACTCTAGTCATATTTTGTTATTTTCTGCTAACACACTGACTTTCAGTGGGGACCACTCTTTCTTTACAATAATTCAGAAGAAGCAGGATTTACAGGGCCCCAGGAGCAGCCCAGGGCTGTTACGGTTCACATTTCGCAGGCTGCTCTTCTCCATTTTCTTTTCTAAGGGAAGTGGCTTTGTCCACAGTTCAGTTGTAACATCTTAATTTTAGTATGAAAGAGGCAACTTTTAATTTTGCCAAAAAGAAAAGCCATCTCCACAGGAGCCATCCTGGAGCCTTCCAGGAGGCTTTGCTGAGAGGTTGCCTATTTCCGGCTGCACACAAGAGCCCAGGCGGAGCTGTGATTCTCGCCCAAGGGACGAGTGAGTCACAACTTGGCCATGATGATGTCCACGTCTCTGTGATAAAGGAGCTGCGGGTGCAGTGGTTCGTGCTCTGACTGCCCATCAGGGTGAGTGTGTGTGTGTGTGTGTGTGTGTGTGTGTGTGTCTGTCTGTCTCGTTGCGTGTCTGTGCATTTGTGTATGTGGTGCAGGCATCATGGGGTTCAGGAGGATTAAAAGTCTTCATGTTGGGCCCTCCGCTTGCTTTTGGGGATGGCAAGCTGGGAAGGCCCATAGACACAGCTATGGCTTCCCAGTCCTTGTGGGTTTTCTGGGAATCATCTCTATCTACATATAAATAGTTATTGCTTATATTAGGGCCACAAGCTGCCACTGGTGATTTTGGGGTAACCAACTCTGAGAAGCATCTGCTTACTTTTTCTGAAAGCCAAGCTGGGTTCAGTTCATGGCACTCGGAGATGCTGTGTCTTCCTCAGTGACAAACAAGCAGGGCTACTGAGTGGGCTTTGCTCAGGGTGTGCCACTCCTGCCAGAGAGGAAGGAAGGGGCACTGGTGCACTCACCCCATCTCCTCCACTGGGGTCCTGCTCCAGCCCCCAGCCCTGGCTTCCTAGGACACCCATGTCCTTCTATCCTATGAAGTCAAGAGGGGAACAAACCTGCTCTGGTTTCAGAGGGCTCAGCGTGGCCAGTTGGTGTCTGCTTAAGCAGCGAGTGTTGCGCTATAATCTGCACTCTCATTGTCTCAAAGGCAGTCACAGAAGGGAAAACACAGCCCCGGGCAGGATCCTAGGCCCTGTGTGTGATTGAGAAGCATCCCAAGATACACACAGTTCTGTGGCGCTCTGCTGCCAGTGAGGCGAGCACCCATGGCTGCTAAGCAGGCACACTGCGGTGAACAGACACAGATCAGCCTCCAGAATAAGCCCAGGAAGACATGACCTGCCTGTCCCAGTGTTCCCAGGGCTTTCCCTTTGTAGGGTTGAAGTTGCAGCCACCGACCCTGAACTCTTTCCCAGCTGTCATCATGCCAGAGTGTGACAGCACAGTGCTGCCCATGAATGCACACTGAAGGGCTGCAGCCTGCAGGGAGCAGTAACACAACACAGGGGCCCCTCCTTCTGATGGTCTCCAGCTTGTGCCACCCTCTGCTCAGCCTTGCCCAGGGTCTCCAGGACAGACAACCTTGCAGAAAGACAGGGACTTGCTCTGAGCCCCATCACAGGATTCCTGTGGTGGGCCTAACTCAGCAGCCCAGACTCCAGTTTGCCAGCAGGAAGGTCTCTGTGTGCAGCTGCACTGAGGGGGCACAGGACTTCTGTGGCCTCTGGGGACAAGAGATCCTCAGTGACAGTGCTGATCACTGTGTTTGCCTGGAGCAAGCCTAATCTTGACTTGGGTTTGTGTCCTCTTCCCCCAGCAAGTCTGTGTCTTCACTGGATTCCTAAGTCTGTCCACCAACCCAAGCACCGGCTTTTCCAGAGAAAGACAACAGTATCCCACAGGGCTGTGGCAGGGGAGATGTGGGCAGGGTACCCTCCAGCAGCTGAGGCCCCTGAGGACAGGGAGCTGATCCACAGGCCCGGGGACCTGGGGCTGAGCCCATGCCAGCCTGGACTATTGCGAGCCAGTGCGGCCAGCAGAGATCGCTGGCCGGGGCGCAGCAGTGTTGGCAGTGTTCAGGGTGACCCCCTGCCTCTGTGCTCGGACAGCCCAGGCTCAGCACGTGGCAGGAGCACGCGGACTTCTCAGGAGCAGCAGGAGGCGGCCCTCCTGGGCTGGCTGCTGTGCTGGGCCTCGTGGACTACACCCGCAGCAGTTTCCAGCCATGCTCACAAAGGCTTCCTCGGCTCCCAGCCTAACTTTCCGTTCAGTTTTCCAGCAGTCCACCCACTGCGTTTGAACAAGCAGGGCCAGCACTGCAGAAGGTGCGTCTGCCCTCCGCTCTGACGTCGGCTCTGTCCGCTGAATGGACGCAGAGCCCACCCTCCCCCTGCTCCCCGACCTCAAGTCCCACCCAGAAGAGCCAGATCCTCCTATGTCTCTTGTCCTGTGACCTGCACGAAACCTGCGCAAGTCCTCTCGTGCTGCCGCTGAGGTGCTCCTCGGACGTGGCAGTGGGGCTGCTGTTGCCAGTGGCCCTTGGTGGCCGGGTGCTGGGCAGTGCTGCCCCCGCGCTCACTGGGCAGACGGCGTCTCTCTCCCTACAACACATGAATTACTCATTTTGAAATTTCTTTTGTAGACAATCTTTCCAACAAATAAGAGTTTTTGTGCTTAAGGTAAGAAAATATAAAGAAGCTGTTTGGCGCCGCGGAGCTCATCCATTTCGGCGCGCTGCGCTGCCCGACGATGCCTGATGACTTCCTGGGTACGCCTTGCTGTTTCCTCTTACGGCCTGTCCCACTGGCTCTGTGGAATGCTTATTGCTCTGTTTATGAAAAACTGCTTTTTTATGTTTGATTTGATTTTTTTTTTTTTTTTTTGTGGAACCATGGATTGAACTCAGGCCTTTGCACTTGCCAGGGAAGCTTAATAGGGACTGCCTCGGAGGAATTGCGGGCGCTCCGTGTCTTTGCTTTGCATGAATTCCCAGGCTATGTCCCCGATCCTAGAAGTGTGTGCCAACTTCTTTGTTTTTCTTCATGAAAAACAATATGCCTTTATTACACACCGAGAGTTCTGCTAGCAGACCGACTCTGCATGAAAGCTGCTCTTGTTTGTTTCCATATTAATGGTCCTTTCTTCTCCTGCCCAGAGTTTAGCTTGGTGCCAGAGCTGCACAGGGATAGTTCCATTTTCCAGCCTCCTGTGCACGAAGCGGCCGTGCGTCTGCTAACTGACTGAACTCCTCGGCGCTGTATCTGCAGATGCTGACCCGAAGCCCTCAGAACCCGCCTTCAAACAGCCCTTGTGCAGCTTTGCACTCTCCTCACCTTTTTTGTTTGGCTGTTTACACTGTGGATAAAAGGCAGGAGTCTGGAAGCTTTGGGGTAAGGTCTGGCACCCTAGGAGCCATTTAGGGCTGTGAAAAGAAGAGTCTGGCTCCGGAAGGCCTGGCGGGAGCTCAAAGGCGCAGGATCCTCGTGTCTCAGTCCGCAGCTCCCACGTGATCCTCCCGAAGTGTCTTTTCCTACTCTCCTTATAGAGGTTACAGAAAATTTCATTCTATATTTGTGCCTCATTTATTGCAGAGAGTGTCATACTTAGATAAGCTTGTTATGCTTTTCTCAGGCCAATGAGACCGTGAAAGTCTAGATGCACGCTACCCAGCACCACATCCACCGCGACAGCCCTTCCTGTGATCCCTGCTGCCTGTGGTTCTCAGCCCTGTTCAAGCACCTTCTGCAGCGCGGACAGTTCAGTTCCCAGGGTCACTGAGTCAGGCTGAGTGTCTACCCCTGCTTCAGATCGAGGCAGTCCTCCCAGCACAGAGCAGGTGTTTGAGGATCTGAGGCACTATCTGGTATCCCATGCGCACCTGCAGCTGTCCTTAGGAATTTCGGCATCTTGCTTAAGGACTTCTTGCTCACAGCAGAGAAGCATGACCACAGTTAGGCCTGCTGGGGGCCCAGGAGGATGCTGGTCACCTTCCCTCTGGTCATCTCATGGTCCATTTCCTGCAGCAGGCATTCCTGGAGGGCCAGGAGGGGCAACGCAGGCTCCTCGGCACCCCAGCCCCTCTAGTGTGGCAGGAGCCCGCTGAAGCCCAGGGTCTGCATCATAAGCTGGGACCACCCTTCCCCAGCCCCCTTTGCTCTGCCTGACCCTCCTGTCTCTTAGCATGGCTTGTTTCATGACTGAGTCATCTAAAACTGCCATACTGATTGAAAAGCACATGGGCTATATTTTATTTTATTTTATTTTATTTTATTTTATTTTAGTTTAGTTTAGTTTTATGTATTTGGTACAGGGCCTCACTGCACAGCTTGAGCTCGTTCTCATGCTCCTGCTTCAGCCTCCCAGCCCCGGAAATACAGGCCTGCACCACCATGCCTGGTCTGGGTGACTGGTTCAGCATGCCTAAGGTGGGGCCAGCATCGCATGTGGTCCCAGGGATTGAACCCAGGTCCTTGGACTTGCCTAGGCAGGTGCTTAGACCACCTAGCTTTCTCCACAGTTCTGGACTATATGCTCATATCTGAAGGAATTTATAATTTTATGGGTCACAGTTTGCCTTCTTTTCTAAGGCAGCAGCCGTCCTGGGCATGGTGCACATGCCAGCCTAGCAGCTTCCTTGGGAGCAGGAGTGGACTTGGGCAGGCAGGTTAGACAATCACCCAGCACGTGGCATGATTCAACCAGAGGAGGGGCCACCTGGCACCACATCATATTGCCAGGGACAAAACTAAGGTCTGGGAGACAGTGTGGGAAATGGAGGTCTCAGCCTGTTAGAGAAGACCCAACCTGGATCAAATAACCCAGATCCCAGGTCTCTCTCCTACATGACCTCTGGTTCAGAGGGGAGATTAATGGGCGGTCTAGGCCAATGAGAGGTCTCTCTTGTCCTGTCTCCAGGTCAATCTCAATGTCTTTTCCAGATCCTATTTCCTGTTTTGAGAGCCACTCAACAAATGCTTTTGAAATTATAAAAGAAGGAAAGGAGTTTCACTGTAAACCTGCTTGTGTGGAAAAAAAGAGCTCAGGTCAAGTCTCTAGAAAAATAATACCACATCAAGAAATCCAGAAATATAAGTTTATTTTTCCTGAAAATATAGTTTTGAAAAATACATAGATTTTCTAAAGGTGCTGTTTTTTTGTTTTTTTTTTGTTTTTTTTTTTGGTACTGGGGATTGAACTCAGGACCCTGCACTTGCCAGGCAAGCACTTATTCTACTGAGCTATCTCCCCAGCCCAGTGCTGTATATTGTAATGGATCTTAATATACATATCTTCAGCTCACTTTTATACTATTGTTCTTGTCTTAGAAACATCACATCTATAATGCTGTGTAGAAATTAATGAAGGTAGTATTTAGCTAAGCTGCAGAACGTCCATAAAGCACTCAAGTCTCTGTTCTTTTACATCCTTGTTCCTCAGAATAGGATGAGCTCTTATGATAAAGACAAAAATTCCATAAGGTGGCAGGTCTGAGAAGTGGGACAGGCACCCGAGGTACCCACTGGGTGAAACTGCACTGTCAAAATAAACACAGGTGTTCAGGGGCCAGCTGGCTTGCAATTTGTTCCTAGTCTGACCGTGAGTTGCATCCTTCTTGTTTGGTAGTGTTTCTATTATCTTCTGGTCTCATAGACACACAGCAAAAGCTTAACCTTTGTGATGAACGTAAGCAAAGCATCAACCTCAGCAGCAGAGAAGATCAAAAAGAAAAGCTACTACCTTCTGCAGCCCTAACCTTTCCTCTTTGTCTGCAGCACAAAGAAAGGATCAGAAGGAGATTGAAAACTGTGGGGTCCGCACCTGCATGTTCACTGAGCTTTGGGGGCCCGGCACAGCAAAGAGGGTGAGGTGAGGAGCCAGCTTCTCCACACCGCAGAACAGCCATGCAGCCCTCCTGCGTGACTCCTTAGAAGCCCTTCTGCACTCAGATCTGCTGATGAGTGTTTGCTTTAATTATGAGCATACTTGAATTCATCAATATTAGAAAACCTCTTCAGAATGAAGCACTCTTTTCCTCATTTTTTTTCTATTGGGTTTTCTTCTTTTCTCTTCCTCCTGAGCTATGTAGCAGGTACAGTGAAGAATATCAAGTGTACTTATGGTGAGCCCAAGGCCAACAAATATTTCCACTTCTAGTCCCATGTCACCATGACCAATATTGTAGCAACATGACAATATTGTATAATAAGTAAGTGTACTGCATAGCTACGTAACATAATGAGCAATATGTAAAATACTGGTATATAGTGTAAAGTGATCCCTCCAAATTCAAAGATCCAACCCAAAAATGGCACCTGACATTAATGTACACTTCTCAGATAAAGGCATAAAATGGCAAATAAATATATGAGAAAACTTTAATATCATTGGCCACTTGAGAAATGCAAATTAAAACAACACTGAGATTCCCTCTCACCCCAGAAAGAATGGCTGTGATCAAGAATTCAGCCAATGACAAATGTCGGAGGGGCTGTGGGGAAAAAGGAATGCTCCTCCACTGTTGGCACGAGGGAATCCTCTTGCAACCACTGTGGAAATCAGTGTGAAGATTCCTAAAAAACCGCTAGGATTAGGGATCCCATTGAACCCAATTATTCCCCTCCTGGGTATTTTTCCAGAAAAACTGAAAACATACCACAGCGATATATGTGCACCCATGTTTATAGCAGCACAATTTGTCAGGGCTAAATCCTGGAAGCAACCCACATGCCCATCAACGGAGGAATGGATTAAAAAAATGTGGTGTCTTTATACAATGCCGCACTACCACACATAGACAAGGATAAACTACAGCCTTGTCTAGGCAAATGGGTGTAACTGAAGCATTAACTATTCCTTTTGGTAGATCAGTAGAACTCAGCAGTACGCTTACCTAAGCTAGCCTCCTTTTATCTTATAATCTGACTGGCTAATTTGAAGATAACATTGTTTGATTA
>NW_004524731.1:2168449-2191886 GCF_000260255.1 Octodon degus
GGACATCACGTCTGGGGTTGGAGGTGCGGCTTCCAGGCGACTCGTCTCGGTCTGTTGTCTTCTCCCGGGCAGGGAAGCACTCCGGGTAGCAGGCTACGGAGCAGGGCCCATTTCCGTTTTTATTATTATTTTTCTTTCTCTTTTAAAAAGAAAATAAATGAAAGCTAATGCTCAGAGATGGTAAGCCACGCTGCCAGTTCTGTGCAGGAAGTGGGCACAGCCTCCACTCTGGTCCCTGTCATCTGCCTCCAGAGCCTATGCTTTCAACCAGCAGCTTACATTCTCCACGAGGACTTAAAATCCTGATGCAAATTGAGTGAATAGCTAATTTTCATCAGCACAGTTTTCTGATGAGAACCACCACAGTTTTATTCACACAGAACACTTTATTTACTTAGCAGTAGGATGGGGATGAGAACTTTCATGCACTAGCAATTGAAAGTGCAATTTTGATTTTGGACCACAAATGATTAAAACTTGAAACATAGCCACTAACTTTAAGAATTCAATATCCTCTTTCAGTGGGCTAGCAGAAATATTGAACAGAGTGAAGCAATTAAATAGCAATTCCCCATAATTGATATTTGTTGGTGAGGAGGATGATGGAGCATAGTAACATAAGATAGAAACATACCCTTGGAGCCACCTCATTGCAGCCGTTTGCTGCTTGGACTCCAGGACCCTCCAAGCCTTGGCGCAGTCAGAAAAAGTAGCTACCAGGTGCAAAGCGGAGACTGTGCTCCTTTGAGAGAGACAGCAGGACTGATGACATGGACGTTATTAACAAATGAAGTCAGCAGTGAGGATGCGGTAGACACAGTGAGGGACTCACATTAACCTAAAGCGTTTCCAACATTAGGATGGTGCAGAAGTGTGCACACAGAGAGCCATTCTGCTTCATTTTCAGTAGGACATTCAGTAGGTCACATGACACAGCCAACAAAAAAGGAAAGATTTATACACAGAGTAGTTAAGATATTTATACACCTAATTTCTCTTAGTTCATTGAAAACAAAGTATTGTGCTAATATTGTTTGCACAAGACATTATGCCTATATCTTGCACTCAGTAACTACTATGAAAACAATATGCAATGCACTAATTATCGTAACTCTCCTACTAACCCGTTTTGAAACTCTTTAATCATTTTATTCTGTTTAAAATAAAATAAAATGATGCCATGCAACATTGGTGGATTTATTATTATATTTATTTATATATTCACTGTTATTCATTTAAATTGAAACATTAAATGTTCATATTTAACATTGCTATTTTAAATGCATACCATCTTTCTCCGTGTGTTTTTTAATGCATTACATATCCACATATATAATCCTCATAAACATAACACCTTTGTTGACCGTATGAGCAGAATATATTTATTGAGGGAAAGAAAGTTCCTGTCCGAGAGAGGGACAGAAGGGGTGCCTGAGTGGGTTGTCTCAGGGAAGCTGTCTCTTCCAGGGACTTTTTGTAGAGGAAAACCATGTGGTGAGGTGAGTCAAAGGTGGTGGAGAACTTGGGAACTCACTTAGGTGGGCATGAGGTGGGACAAAACTATGGTCAGCCAATGAGATTACAAGCACTGTTGCTCAGGAAAAATTGATTAAACCCAGTACCAAATGGGGAAGTGAGTCATGTAGCAAGTGGGCATGAATAGGGGACAGAGTCTCTTCCTGTTGGGGGTTGGGCTACTTACTCATTTAGGCTCTTTCAAGGTGACTGAAACCTATTTAGAATATCAATCCCTGATGCCCATCCCTGAGGAAGTATGTAGCTGTTTTCTCTTTTGTCTTGAGGTGTGGCCCATATGGGAGTGTCTGTCTCTTCTAAATTGCCAAGTCACCTTGTCTTCCATCTTGTCTCCTTGTGGGCCTGGCCCTGTCTGACTGCCTATAATATTTCTATCTAACTTGGCTGCCTACAACATTCCCCCCTCTGAAGAAGTAACCCAAACTACCATGAGGGAACCATGGGCAATGATTGCTCTGGCTTCTTCAGGCTGAAAGGGGTCATAGTTGTAAGCTGACAGTCAGAGATACTCTCCAGAGGTTCTGTCTAAAGGCCCTCAATAGACGCCAGGCATTTTTATCTTAGGTAGGTGGAATAGCTTTAAATTTGAAGGAGACAAACCAAAGAAACTGTTAAACATGCGTGGGACAAATAGTAACATCAGCAGGATAATTATGAATATAGTCAAAATAATTTTCATCAAGTAAACAGTAATGATTTGATATCTTATACTTTGAATAGCTTTTGAGACATTAGCAGAAGGATTTGGGATGTAATAACCTTTTAAAATTTGTAATTACAAAAAGACTAGTCAGAAAATTTTGTAGGTCTATTAGCAGAGCTCTCTTAATGTGGGTTTAATTCCTTTCTTAACTTGCAAGGCCATTATGTATTATCTCAAATAAACTGGCCAACTCTTATTACTGGGGGCACATGAATCACAGGACCTATGGAACACACTGAGTACTTTCCACTTTGCAAGTTGGCCCCTGGCTGGGCAACTACTGACATCTGTATGAGCATCTATTAAAAGTTTAACAGGCTTTCTCCCTATATTGGCAGTTAGCGTGGGTTCTCTCAGGCTGAGAGGTGAAGACTCATGACCACCTCAATCTGAAACTTTCTCTGACTCCATCATGAACACTTTCTTTTTTTTACTCTCTAGCAGCTTTGAACATTTTTTGCTTGAAATGTCCCTTCTCTCTGTCTGGTTCCAGGGAAGTATAACCTTCTCCCTGTTTTCTGAGCACTAGTTTTATTTCTGACTATGTGATGTTACATCAGACAAGCAGAGAATCCTTAGCATCTTGTGTACTTTGAGTCTTGTTACAACACACCCTTTTTATGTGGGCAAACAGAGCCAATCATAAATTGCAAGCAACAGCTGAGCTGAGACAGTTGCTAGCATGGGGCTGTCACCAGTTGGGTCCATGAGCCCATGGACAGCAGATACAGGAGCTGCCAGCATGCAGAGTCAGGTGATTCCTTTACTCAGCATCATTGCTCTGTCAAAAAGTTGGCTGCTCACACTACAGCTTGGAGCACAAGAGCCCTGACCCTCTTTTGATTCTGAGTGGGCCCAATTCGTGAACTTCATTGTCCAAATACATCCTGGAATTGTAGCTTGCTTAAAAGTGAAAGGTAGTGTTGGGAATGAAAAGGGCTAATGTTTCCACAGGACCATTGCTGTGTCCACAAGAGAAGGGGATGACGACTAAGAGATCTGCTCATCCGGGCACACCTGGACACTGGGCTTGGCTCTGGACATCTGTCCCTGTGAAGAGGGGCTGTGCAGGCACCTCAGGACATGGGTGAGGCTTGCAGAAACCCCTCAAGCCTACTCTTAGCCCCTGCCCATGTTGGAGAGCTGGATTTAGGTATGAATGGGGACAGGCAACTGAGAAGCACATCGGAGGTGTGGTGAGGCTATAGCTGCAGGTTGGGTTTCCTGGAAACTGAGACCTTAAAGCAGGGAAAATGTTTTATTTCCCCAAGAAATTTCCTGCAAAACAGGGGAGGGACCTGTACTCAGTCTGAGCCTCAGGGCGCCTGGGATGGCTTTCATTGACCACTGCTGTCCCCAGTGAGGCCATTTCTGGCCCCTAGTGTGGCCCTCCTTGGCCCTTGGATACCCCTCTCATGTCTCCTAAGATTGGCTTTCTCTCCCTCTGGAACTCCCTGCAGTGTGAGCCTCTGCACCAGCCATGGGAGCATAGGGGCCAGCCTTCCAGTGGCAGTCACAGTTGAGTTAGAGGATTCCAGAGAGGAGACCTTTTTGAAGCTGAGCATTACGTAGCAAATTCGTATGGATCACTCTAGATCCTACCTGCCTCTGGAGTTGCTGGCTCAGAATCTGGGGTGCTGGCTGCAGCTGCTGGTACTCCTTCATTCTCTGATGCAGCGGGCCCAGGTGCACTTATGTAATCTGTAATCTGTAGTCTGCAATGTGTAATCCAGTCTCATTTCTCCTGGTTGTGGAGGGTGGATGTTACTGCAATAACTCTGGAGGAGACTTTGGAACTGAGCATCTCGGGCATCAAATAGCTTTGCAATTCTTTTTATATAGTTTTTAAGAAAGGAAAGAACAAACAAAATCTACACAATTAAGTTACCAGTCAAAGTACATCTTAGCAGTTAAAGCACTAGGTGCCAGGGTGCCAGAAGCCGTTGGCCACTCACCCGTGCCCCCATCCTTGTTCTGATTTCTCTGCGCGGCTCAGGTACCCCGCGACAAACTCGCGGCTGTGATGACTCGAATTTTGCAACGATTTTTTGCTTGGAAAAAATCAATGCTACGTTTTTGAAAGTTTGACAGTGGAATAATTTTGCTCTGTGTAATTTCTTTTTAAAAACTACCCTAAATTTTATAACAAGAATCTCTCTATTCATGAAAATAAATACGTAGATAAAATCAAAAACCATTGTGGAAATAAGAGGAAGGTCTCGTATGCTTCAATAATTTTGAGGAGACGTGCTCGCTAAAATTCACTGCAGTTAGACCCACAGCCCCGGGGGCACATTCTGCTCCCCTGCCTTCCCCACTCCCACTCCGTCGCCCCTTCCGTGGCCACACTCTTCTTGCTTAGTTCTTCCTCAAATCTCCTGCTGCACCCACGCGTGTATCTGAATGCGCAGCGCGCGCCGCCCCTCTGGTGTGCGGCCCCCGCTGCAGCGCGGTTGGCTAGCGGTGGTGCGGCGAGGGGGCCCCACCCGCTGCGTGGCCGACCTGCCCTCTGTCACAGGTCCCCTCGGGAGCGGGGCTGCAGGGGCCACTGCCAGGAAAGCGCAGCAGGGCGTGGTGAGGTTTTGAGCAAATGAGACGGGACGGAGGAGCATGTGCACAGGGGAGCTCCTGGATGGGGGACACACACGCAGTGTGTTGTCTGCCTTTCAGTCCTTGGCCCTTTTGTAAATGTGAGTCTGGTCTGTCATCAGAGGGTGAAATAACCCAGCAATTAAAATTCTCACACCTCTGACTCTGTGCCTGTGCTTCTGCCTCTGTCTGTCTGTCTGTGTCTGTGTCTGTGTCTGTGTCTGTGTCTGTGTCTGTGTCTGTGTCTGTGTCTGTGTCTGTGTCTGTCTGTCTGTCTGTCTGTCTGTCTGTCTGTCTGTCTCTCTCTCTCTCTCTCTCTCTCACACACACACACACACACACACACACACACACACACACACACCTGTGCACAGCAGTCACCAGCCTCACCAGCCTGCCACATTCGATCTCCGGGTGACACTAGGTGCTGCTACTCACTTCCTGACATCTAAATCGATCACCACAGCCTGGAGCAGAGCAGGTTCACCCTCCCGCACTTGCTGGGTGAGTGAAGGTTGGCCTGGGGAGAATGTTCTTTCCTGAGGTCCCCGCTGGCCTGCAGCCTCCCTCTCTGCCACCGATACCCTCCTACTCACCAACTTTCCTTGTCCCTGCACCAAAGTCACTTGAAGGCCATGTTCTCTGCTCAGAGCTGAGGTAGCAGATCACTCCAGAAGCTACTGTGTCCCAGGTGATTTGTCTTTGCATGGATCGGACCTCAAGGACAGGTTTTTAAAATCTCTGTGGATTCTTCCAGCATCTGGTCTCCTGCCCCTCAATCCCTCATCTCTTGCATCCTCCCCGGCTTGGCCGTGTCTTGTGCTTTACAGCCTGACTTGCTTTCCCAACCTTCCATGGGCTTCCATACAAAATAACCCACATGTTTTGGAACCACATTTGGAATTGGTTTTGATGTTGCCCTTTACAAAATGAAAGTGAGGCGGCCCTGTACTGACGTGAGCTCACTCGGCTGCCTGGTGTTCCTGTTGGCCCACTCTTTCTATTTTTTCTGTCTTCTTGGTAAAGGGTTCACATTATGGCAGCAAGGAACAGTGGCCTGCTTTGCTGTGGAGCAGTTCTGCTTGTTGCTAGGTGTCTGTTTCCTTATCATTAAATGGGTAGATTTGATAGATAATTCCAAAGCCCCTGACTTATGGGAAAAATCTGTAATTCAAAATGAGATACACTCTGCCTCTGGACTGAATGCAAGAAGAGAGCAGAAAAACACAAGGAAAAATACAGACCTTGAAAGCACATTTAATTAATGTTAAGCTGAATTTTAAAACAGACTATATTTATAGATTTATACAGTATGCAAATATTTTCTCTTTATTATAAATACATGGAATCCTATAAATGATTCCTAGGACAAATATGATTCTCCAGAAGGATATTTAAAATTATATAATCTCTTTCATTTTCAAGCAAATATACATAATATGATTTAAATTAGAAGTACACATTCTATTTTATTTGAAATGTCGGGTCACATGTATTAGCCACATGTTGAGTGGTAGATCTCCGATTTTTTAAAAATCGTGCCCATGGGGAATTTAAGGTTGTTCCAGCCTTTGAGCATCTGATAGATTTGCTGAGCTTTTTGATGTACTGAATTTTGGTAACAATAAGATTTTGATTTTTGGCAGTCTCCTGTCTCTGGGCAAATTATCCCTGAGTGGCAGATTGCAAGACTATGTAGAGTAAAACAATTTATATATACTTTTATGAGGGCAGGCTTGCAGCCCACCCTTGGGTAGTGGTCTTACAACCACAGCTGAGACGCCTGGTAAGACCATGCCCATCCTCAGGAGCACCATGACTGGGAGGATGCTTTTAAGGATTTTAGTTTCTGAAAAGTGAGGCAGTGCTGCTTCAGCAGGTAATATCAGCATGTAATTTAGTGTTTTTCTCTCACAACCAAAGCCCTGGAATCCTCCGCCAAGGCTCATTCTGACCCCATTTCCAAAGACGATGTGACAGAGACAGCGCTGAGAGGAGATGAACGGAGCAACAGCGTGGTTTGGGAAGTGATGGCAGACAAAGGTGGCCAGCTCAGGGCTGGGAGAAGAATGTGACAATCTATCAGTTTTCTGCTTGGTAGGCTCCTGCAGAAACTGTCACATGGTGGCACCAATTGAGAATGACCCAACAAAAGACAGCAAACAACAAAATGTACAAAATCAAAATTGTATTTTCCAATTGGCTTGTCTTATGCTGTCTTGTGATATGCTTCTTGGCTGGATCTGACAGCTAATCAGCGGCAGGCACACAAGACTTGTGCCTCTTCATCTTGTAGCAATGAGGCTTGGAGGCAAATTGACAGTGATTGCATTTTAAGTATCCATCAGTTTGAGAACTCACCAATATCTGAGATTCTGACCATTTCAAACCAAAATGCTTTGATGTGTAAACTACCTTCATTAAGTTGCAGTCCCCTAATGCCTGGGATGGAACCAGAATCAGGAGGTTTTCCAGGGCTGCAGAAGAAATGTAGAAATAAGGTTTCAGTGCCCATTGCCTCCTTCTTAAATAAAGAATACACACAACAGTAAAGCAAAGCATAGTGTGGTGGGCATAACAGACACTGTGAAAACAGAGGGTGACCTGAGTGGGGGAGAGACTGAGCCACCCTTGCTGGGAAAGACGGAATATAAGGTGTTAGCAAGGTGGCGTCTGAACTGGGCATTGAGATGCTCAAAGGGTGTTCATGACAGGCAAATTTAAAAGAAAGATGTCAGGAATGCAGGTGTGCAGATTCAGTAAACATTATCTGAATGTATATCAATATCTTTATTTAAAGATATTGAGGGAAGATAAATATGAATGAAATGTAGGAAAGTAATGAACAGACATGCTGGCATTGTAGGCAATGCTGGATTTGACTAAAGCCTTTGGGAAAAAAAGGACACTGTGTATTTTTAAGTGGGGAAATCCTAGAAGGGAAGAAGGAAAAAAGTGTAGGTAGGACATCATTTGGAGATTATTTTATTTAATGTTCATGGACTTTAGGGCCAATACATGTGATGCTTTATGTAATGCTAACTCTGACCACTTGCAGGGATCCTGCTGTGTTTCCTTTGTTTGCATGGGCAACTGAGGCTTGGGGCAAACCAGGACCCTGCAGGCCACCCAGCTGATGCCTGATCCATAGGTGTCCAGATGTCTGTTCTGAGCAGAGGCTAGACCCTTTCACTGGGCCCTCTCCTCCTAGCCTTCCTCGGGGGGAACAGTGCAGCTCCACTGACTTCCTAGTGGGGGCTCCACTTCCCTGTGGGGGTGGCTTATGGAAGCCCGGCTGCTGCATTTCCTTGTGGAATCCAGGGGTGCCTGCCCCAGGGGTAGCTGTCTTCCTGCCCCCTGTGCTTGTGGGAAGCCAGGACAAGCATAGGCGCACTGAAAGCAGTAGATTGCTGACCTCTGTTTGTAACAACTGTCAGGTCAACACCAATACATCAGTACTAACAGATCCCACATTGTTTCAGATAGCCTTACCTCTCAGGCACCATGCTTTTCCCATCCTAGACCATGTCTTTATGGCCATCTCATCTCTTGAAGGTTCTCTTTGCTGTGACAGTTTCTATGACCTTCCTTGTTCCTGAGGACCATGTCTGTGTGGAGGACACTAGGTGTGTCATAGAACGCGTCTCTGAGGAGAGCTGTGTGATGGTTTCTCCTGATTGGAAGGGGTTGTGGATTTTGAGGAGAAAGAGGGCAGCTTGTCAGAAGTACCTACTACCGGCATAGGCCACCGTTGCAGACATGAGCTGTGGACTCCGGCCAGCTGGTGGTCCTGCGGCTCCTCCATTGCACAAACAATGTCTCGCCAGCTTTCTGTGCTGTGCTTTTGGGTATTACCATGCACAGTCCACGCTCATGGGAGTGGGAGCTGAGCTCGGTGTCCCTGAGCCCAGAGCTCTGTGTGCTGGTCAGCTCCCTCTATGTCTGTGTGTGCTCAAGGGCTGTTTGTCATGCTCAGTTACAAGCCTGTCCTGTTGCACACAGCTTGCCGTCCGGCTTGGCCCAGCCCTAGCCCTTGGGAGCTCTCCAGCTGGCTTCTGTGTCCTTCTGTCACAGCTGCGTCATTGTTTGTGCAGGTGTTTAACTCTTTTCTTTTAGCATTTGGACACCTCCAGACGCCCCATGTTCGTCTTATATATTTTCTCCTTCAGTCCTGCCACCAGCCATTTCTCCAGAAAACAGTTGGCTCGTTTTATGTGAGAATGGCTTTAGCAGCCCAGCGCTCTGGGGTGGTGCGGTCTCCGCCTCAGAACTCTCAGCTGACAGCAAGCGGGTGTGTGTTTATCGGCTAACCTGTGTCTATAAAGTCATCTAAAACAGTTCTTTTTTGAAACCTTACTATTTATTTTCAAGCTGCACATGAATTCATATTAAATTGTTCAGTTCCTTACACGTGTGCGGCAGTTTCAGAAATGCTGGCCTGCCTCCCTGGAACCAAACGCCCAGCCTGAGCCTGGCGATCTCGCGCACTCCTGCCACTTAGCGCTGCGGACTTCACTGTTTTCCCGAGCTGCTGAGGCCAGCCCCTCGCTCACTGCGTCCCTTCAGGTAGGCTCTCCAAGCCTCTCTAACATGAGATTGAGCCTCGCTGTTACATTCTCCTTAGAGTAGATCTTGGGGTCTCTGCCAGTGATCCTTTGAAATGTGTATATGCACAATAAGTCACCATGACAGCTTTGCAACTAGTATTTAGAGATTTAAAAAAAAAATATTAACTGAATGAGTCTAGTGAATTGCTTGAAACCATTTTTCCTCTGGCACTGAGCAATGTTTTTTTTTTTTTTTTCTCTTTATATACAGTCATCCATTAAATACTCTTTAAAAGCAGCTGATCTATATTCCTCTCTAAGGCAGAGACACAAATTCCTTGTCCTGCTGTTCCTTCTCCTGGTCTTGGTGTGGTGCGATTCCCAGTGTGTCATTACAACAGTCTCCCTTTGGCAACTGTATTTGTAACATGCCTGCAGTTGAGCACAGTGTCACATGAGTCACTTCCCCGTGGCCGTGGCTCCTCCCGGCTTTCCCTCGGGGTAAGCCCAGTAGCCTCTCACACGCTGGAGTTCCCGTAGTTACCACTATTACTGATGCAAGAGATCCTACTGGGCATGCACTTGGGTGTTTCGTCACCTTTCCAGTTCTGGAACCCCATGTCACGTCGTGTCACCTAAAAGTTACATGCACAATCAAGTATGTGCCTAGAAGTCACTATTAGTTCCTTTTCCCTTCCGCTTCCCTATATCATTTGGAATTCTAGGATTAGATTTTCACAACGTAATTCAGCAGAAGTGGAGAACAGGTGAAATAGTTGGGCTTAGGACAGGCAGTGCAGAATGTGTGCTGCCAAGAGCTTAATCTGACACCTGCTGAGCACCAAGAGTGAGCTCGCTCTTGCAGCAAATCTTTACCGAGCATCCTTAAAGCGCCGGAGCCTGGCCAGGCCCTGGGCTCCCCGAGGAGGTGAAGCGGCACAGACGCATTCGCTTCTCTCCTGCGCTTAAATTCCAGTGAGGGGGGCACGAGGTGTTCAGGTAGCACAAACGTGTAGTATGACCTAGCGCGTCAGGCTTTAAACACCATTAAACATATTTTCCTAAAATATTTACTGAAAATTTAGTAAAATATGTTATAGAAATATTAATTCTTTATTAAAATTAATAAATAGCATCTGATGGAAATAAACATTACCATTGTATAACATTGTCTCAGATATTCTCTCTCTGACAAGCCAGCTTTCAATCTCAAACTAAAATTAAATGCATACAACTGTGACAGGAAGGAGGCCCTTAATTTGAAGAGCCACATGCATGGAAGCTTTTCACACCGGAGTGAGCACCAGAAAGAGGGGTGGATCGGAGTGGAGTTCAAGAGTGGGGGAGGACAGGCGCACATGGTCAGAGACACAGTGGGGGTGCAGCAGAGGCCTGCCGGGGAGGCGACAGAGCCGTGTGAGCCGGGTCCCGTGGGAAAAGCTGGCGCCAAGGTGGGCCACATCGTCCACGGCGGTCACAGGAGCCTGTCATGGAGCTGCAACTCCCTACTGGCTATGGACACAGCAGCCACCTCAGCTCCACAGCCCAACGTGTCGCTCACCTCTGTGACCCTGGTGGTAGAAACAAAGCTACTGCACCCACGTAATAAGGCCATAGCGGTGCAGGTATTATGGCTTATACAACTTGAAAATATACAGCGCAGCTCCTTTACATATTTACCGAACTGTATTTTTCATCATTTCCTTAGGAAAATGTTTACTGTCAACCTTTACGGCACATTAAGCTGCAGCAGCCTCGCGACCCAACCTCTCACCACAGGCCCTCCATCTGGAACTGGCATTTTGGGAAGTGGATTTGTACTCTGTATTCCAGCTCAAACACACAGCCAGTGTACAATAGCAATAGGTAACACCGGAAATTGCAGTTGAACATTGTTGACTGAAGCCAGAGCAGAAGCTATAAATGGAAGCCAGAAAGCAGGGCCACTGCAGCGCGCATCTTCACAGCATCCACAGGGAAAAGTGGCCAACAGTGGGCAGCACCTGGGGTCCTACAGGTCAGACGGGGACAAGAGCAACAGGTGCCACAGATGCAGAGGCTGCTCCCTCATGCCTAGCCTGGTCCCCTCAGCTGCTCGCATGTGATCCAGGATGTCACAAGAGGACAAGACCAAACACCGGCTGACTGCTGGGTACGGGAGGCCACGTGGAAAAACGAGAGTGACGAGTCCCATCACTAAGGGCTTTCCACGTTAGCTGATAGGACCCAGCGCCCACCGCGAGAGCTGCCTCCTCCCCTCCTGCCCCTCCTGCTGCTTCATCCTCTTCTCCCCATCAGTTGACTACAGAAGGGCAGACTGGTGCGGCACTGTGATCCACACCCGCATTCCCAGCTACTCCCCCCGGAGGTGAGGCGAGGGAACCACGTCATCTCAAGAACAAAGGACAGCCGCGGAACACAGCAGGACCCCAGCTCCCTGACAATGACTTACTGGACATAATTTCAGTTTTGCATCTCCGAAGTGGCAATGAGAGCCCTGGTGCACGTTGCCCCATAAAGCTGCCATCATCGCTAAAAGTATTACAAAGAAGTGCTTCATGATGAAAACTTCTATGACAGAGAAATACTACTCTCCTGAAGTATAAGGAAGAGGCAGACGTTGCGCTCAGCAACTCCTAGATGTAGCAGTCAGAAGGCTGCTGAGAGACTATTTGACAAGAAAACCCACCAAAATGAGGGGCCATGCAGCCGTGGCTTCTGCGTCAGGTGCAAGCAGATTCCGTGCTAAGACGGCCACTGCTCAGCTCAGCAGTGCCGGGCAGCAAGCTAGAAGTGGCCAAGCTCGGAGAGGGAAGCACAGCGGGACTCCCAGAGAGACGGCTGGGCTTAGTTAGGCTGGTCACCCCGGCAGACAGCCTGGGAGGAAGAAAGGACGGAGCTGGGCTGAAGGGAACGGAGGAGCTAGGTGGCCTCTGAAATTTTCATGGATATTCTGTTACCCAGACACGACTGGGAAGCAAGCATCCTACCACAATGTTCTGAAGGAGTCCTCTATTGCTAAGTGTGGTTGGCACAACTGAAGAGAAAGAACTCCAAAAGCCAGGCAAGACGTTGAGGAAAAAAGTTCTGAACCCCGTTTTTAAGGAATCACAGTGCAGTCAGTACTCCAAATCTGCAGGGACTATGTGGGCCCTGCTGAACCGGCCAGGCGCACCCCTGGGATTTGCCAGGAGTTCGCTAAAGGCTGATGACCATAAGCGTCAGGACTGCAGGAGGAACAGAAGGGGACATAGCTCTGAAGGGCGCCTTTCAGGTAGGCCGGCCCTGCAGGGCCATGGAGCAGCGCTGCTCAGGCCTAGGAGCCGGAAGCGCAGAGCAAGGGGACAGCGCAGGGCAGCTGCGCGCCCAGCCGCGTGGGAGTCTGAGGCCCGCAGGCTGCGCGGACGTAGCGGGGCCTCCTCCTCCTCCTAATCCGAGCTGCAGCCCACTGGACGGTGCCACTGCATGAGGGGGCCTTCCTCAGGAGTTTGCTGGGCCTTAGGCCGGGTTCTCTGAAGAGTCCCGCAGACACGCCCGGAAGTGTGCTCTGCCCTTGCGCCCAGCAAAGTTGATAAAGACTGGCTGGTCCCCAAGACAGGGAGGACGTGAGGCTCAAAGCGAGCAGCAAAACTGCCTTTTCACACCTCAACATTAGGCTTAGGGTTTCAATTACGCCATTTCTGGGGCTTAGGTACTTGCTGTTGAGAACAAAACCCAGCTCTCTATCTTTTGAAAAAACTAAAGAGCAAATTATTTGTGCATTTGTAAATCCACTGTGTTATGTGTTTAGTTATGGTTTTAATTTGCCAAGCTGAATTTGCAGCAATTTATTATTTTATCTTTTAGGAATGTCAGAAGGAAGGTTTTATAAAACGACTAGAGATTATCGATTTAATTTATACAAGTCTCTCAACACACCTCCTAAGTTTTATATATGTATCAAAATGCCTTGATATTCTTATGAAACAATTTAAGCAGGAAGATCCTCGGGATAATGAATCAAGCATCCACACGTTTACTGTGGGCCGTGAACACAGGCTAGTGTTGGCGCCATTTCGCGTCCCCAGAAGAGCCCGCAGCTCAGCACGGCTCAGGACTCCCTTTGTTCTCTTGGTGGTCGTTTGCTCCTGTCTACCTTTAAGATCCTTTCCGTTCATCTATGTCGCTGCAATGTGGTGCGCACTATTTCGCGAAGCGCTTGCACCGTCGGGCATCACGGCTCCTCCTGCCCTCTGCCCTGTTGTGTTGCGGGCGGGACAGCTCAGCATGGGGTCTTCGGGGCAGAGCGAGGGACAATGGGGGCTGGCTCCCCCCGGGTGCCGGCCAAGCAGCAGCCCTGCCCTGTGGAGACCTGGCGGCCCCTGCATGCTCTCCTGCTGTTGCCTCCCCTCCCTGCAGGGCCAGCTGACCTCTCTGTGGGAGTCTCTGCTGGCTCACTCACTACAGTGGCTCTTCAGTGGCTGCTGTCCCCTTGTGTGCCCCTGGAGTCTGAGTTTGCACAGATGTTGTGGTCAACCACAGGCCCTCCTCAGCGTCCAGCACCCTTCTGTCTGCATGGCCTCTCTCGCTGTCTACGTGGCCTCTCTTACGTCAGGGAAGCTGAACACTGTCGGCGGGTGGCTGACTCTGAGGGCCTCCCTCTCCACCTCAGCCCTGCTCAGGGACTCACTGCCCGTCCACACAGCATCTCCCTTGCCCATCCGGGGATGCTGGACAGCGGCTGTGGAGGCCGGAGACCTCACCCTGCAATTCATGAAGGCAGACAAGCAGAGTTGGCGGCAGCAGGCGTAAGTGTCACGGGGATGGGTAGGGCAGGTGACAACTTCTGCACTGTAGGGAGCAAAGGCGAAACTGAAGCCAGCAGCCAGGGGGGCCTTCACCTCTTTCCTTAACTTCCTCACATTTTCTGCTGGGCCATTGGCGTAATTCACCCCCATCCAGCTGGCCTGAGCGTCTGTGGCTTCCAGGCTTCTGCGCAGCTCCTGCCCTGCCTGCCGCACTGCCTCTTGGTCAGCAGTGCCCACAGCCCTCCTGGGTTTGGGATTTTTGTCAGGTTGGATTTTCTTAACTGCCTGAAGGAAAAGCTACCTCTGGGGGCAGTTCAGGGAAGACACATCCCCAGCAATGGAATGTGAGGAGCAGCAGGCTCCCAGGAGCTTTGGGGGATGGGGCTCCTGCATACATAAGTGCCAGCGATGAAGAACTTATTATGTAAAACATTCGCAAGACTTCGTCTAACAAACAGGCACAGAATTAGATTAACCACTCAGTGAGTTATTAGGTGCTTAGGGGAATCCCCGTGCCACATGCTAACACTCCATTTTCCTAACAGTGGTGACAGATGAGGCTGAGGTGGCCTTATTTTGACTGATATCATAGCACCATAGGGCTCTACGTGAATGGATAATGTATCTCATAAATTACGTGCAGACATTTAGTTTAAAATGTATTTTTCTTCCGGTCTAAGAGATGTTTCAAAGAGGTGCCACAATTGCTTTTGATAAAACCTACGCTGGCTAAATTTGGTAACTAATTAACATTGTAAGAGCAGTTTGAAAAACGAGCCATTCACCACCTTGGTGGGAATAGGCTCTCCTGTTTGTTCAAAGCTGTGAATTAACATTTTCTTAAAATGTTTCATGAGCAAGCATCCTGAAAGAGAAAGAAAGACAGAAAGACAGAAAGACAGACAGACAGACAGACAGACAGACAGACAGACTTCAACGCCCAGGGAATGCCATGAGAGGACCTGGGTCTTTACCAACTCTTGAGGTCACGAGTGGTAGCTGCGAAAGGACAGAAGAGGCAGCATTTTGGCAGAGTGCTAGACGCAGCTCCCAAGCCTTGGGAGCACTGCCTAGACCAGAGCAGAGTATGAGCATGTGCGATGTGTGTGTGTGTGTGTGTGTGTGTGTGTGTGTGTACATGCATACACGTGTGTGTGTGTGGTTTGTGACGTGTCTGAGATGCAGGTGTGGTGTGCTTGCGCGCACGCTGGCGTGCTCCATGGATGCAGGGCTTGCTGGGGGAAGGGGCATGAGTACTTAACTAAGAACCTGCGACCCTCAGGGAACGGGCCTTGTTGCTCTCCCACCTGTGATACCTGCAACGGATGAGCTGCACAGCCAGGCCTCACTCCAGCATCCCCGCAGGGAGCAGTGCAGTGGCCGACGTAGCTCACTGGGAAAGCGGAGGACATTCCCCTAATGCTTCCACTTGCAGAAGCCTGAAGCGAGCCGCCTCTCTAGGGCTCTATGTAGCCAGTCAGCTGTGGGTGGGCTGTGGCTCCTGGGCACTGGGCTGAGCGCTGGGATCCGGTTGTCTCCTCTGTTACAGACCCACCCTGCAAATCCAGCAGGTGTTCTCCTCACTTGCACACCTGAGGCCTACGTACCTGTGCTGCCCACTTCCGGAGGAGGCTGGGAGACTCGCACCTGAGCTGGCAGCATCAGAGCTTTGCAGCAGCGCCATGGGAGTCCCCTCTGGGGAGCATTGCGCCATGCGGGCTCCCCGGCACCCTGTCCCTGCGGCCCTGTGCCCTGCACAGGACGGATGCCATGGGCAGTGTGCAAACCCTTGGAGCCTCTCCCTGGGTGAGGAGCATGAAATCCTCTAGTAGCTGTGCCTTCGTTCAGTGACTGTGTTCTGCTGCATTTCTAAGTCTGCGAGAGCACAGTCTCACCTTTCTATTCCATGCTGGACTTATGACTTCCCCAAGCTGGCATATGAGTGGACAGTGACTGCCAGGGAAGGCGCTCTGGCCTTCTGGGCTGATCCAAACTCTCACCCACTCTGGATGACTGTGGGCCACCCACGGCCTGGCTCCTGGGTTTGTTAACACTAAATGGAAAACCTAGGGACAAGCCACCACGTAGATTCCAGCTACTAAATAACATACTGCTGCTGGTCCTACACAGCACCTCCGTCCTCCCGAGTGGATCATTGCCTGCTGCTTCAGCCCACCTTCAGGAGCTGTCAGCTTGTGGCCTCGCACATCCTTGCTCGTTCTTTGATCTGTTTTATGAGTGACTTTAAAAGGATATAAAAACTGTATACCCACTTGCCACTCAACTTTGCAAAGAATTTTTAAATTGTTTTCCAGTTTTGTGTTTGTACTTCAGGAAGTATGACTAATGTAGATTATAATAATTAATAGCAAAGTTGAAATAGCTCACCAGCTAAGTTTTCTGGAATATGGATGAAAGATTAGATAACACTCAGCACTCCTAACTTCAAGGAAGCATTCCTGGCCCCCTGAGGACCTGCTAATGACGCATGGGGGCGAGGACTGGGGTCGCAAGCTTGCCTTTGTGTTTCTGCCCTGAGCTATACTACCCCTAGCAAACCGCACAAACCACTTTACACATGATTTGCGCTTTAACCTTTCTGACAGGGATTAATTCTTGGAATGTCCCTGAGGAATAGGTCAGACTTTGTAGTCCTGTGCCAAGGAAAAATGAAATGCCCCAGAGGCATTGCCCCTGAGGGTCCTGCTTGCAGCAGGGATCAGAACCCATGCAGAACATAAAATGAGTGATCCACATCCAAACCAGGAGGCAGGAAAACCGAGAGGATGAACAGCTTCCAAATCTCCAAGGACAGCCGCGCATTGGCCAGAGAACAAAGGTTTTTGAAAGTGACCAGGCTAAAGGCTTTCATGGTTTTCCAAACTTACATCTACTTTGTCTTCCACAAATTAAGTTCACTTCAGTGAAACAAAGCAAATTTCCTTGTCCAGAAGGTATGTAAATCTCGCTGCATTCTGTTAGAAAAAGAGCAAGTCTGTACTGTGAGGATACACCCTTTTTTGAAAACGAGTAAGTGTTCAGACATCTACATTCTGTGTTAAAAGCAAAGTAAGACTGGAGTTTCTGCTTAGCATTCATTGCCAGACCATGCGATGCAGGTGTCAGCTTAGGCTTTACTGTCTGCGGGTCTTGTCATTTAATCTATTTGTCAGCTAACGGTTGTGGTGAATTTGTCATCTATAACATAGAAAAGGGTAAGGACACTTAACTTGCCAATAATTCAGATTTTAGCAGAGTAGCAAATGAAGGAACAAAGCCTCTCAGTTTAATTAGGGTTAATATATTTGCTACTTTTAAAGGAGAGAAGAGAAAAATGAAAGGGAAGATGAACATGGAAAGTATTGTGAGCTAGTTTTGTGCTTGTAGTATTTGCTGCCTTATACTTTGAACAGCTACTACTTGCTGTTCGAGCTCGCTGCTCATCAAGTGATGTAATTAGCTCCACTTAAAGGACAGAAGTTGAACTCACTTCTACGAACTCCTGCACTGCAGAGAGCAAGCCTGAAGCAACAGTGCAGGCAGCTTGGCGGCAGCGAGGGAACGAGAGCGCAGAGAAAACGCAGCTCTTCTGGCTCAGGAGCCCCTTGGGGTCCTGAAATGAGGGAGCGCAGGGACGAGGGGCATCAGCCTGGTGGGCGGGAAGCTGCCTCCAAGCAGGGCTTGTGGGGCGTGGCCTTCACAGAAGGCCGTGGGGTACAGGCATTTGTGCAGACCACCCTGGCCATGAACCACGGGAACATTGTTTGTCCAGCTGATTTGTGCGGTTGAGCTGGATGGAGCCATCTGAGCGTGCGGAACCCCCAGACAGTCCTTCCCCTTCAGGTGGCTGCTCCCAAGGCAAACGGCAGAGCAGTGTTGAGGTGTAATGGGTGGCTGCAAACACAATTTGCAGGAGGCACCCATCTATGTGCTGCTCTGGAGCTCTAACAGGCTTGAAGCTCCCTGCCAGCAAGAGGCACAGGGACCTGAGAGGCACGTGCAAGCTGAGGAAGTCAGTTGGAAAGACCACCCACTGCAGGACTGCAATGCTCAGCAAAAGGGGGACCAGAGGTGTCAGGGGATGCAGGGCCCAGGGCCTAGAGGCAGGAGAGGCAGGGCTGGGAAGGACTAGGATGCTGGTGAAGTGTTGGGACCATGATAGGCTAGCAGATAGCCATTATGGCTCCAGCCCCAGGGAACAACACCAAGAGTGAGCCCAGGGTGCACTGCGGCTGCAGATGGGGAGACAAGGTGAGGTGTTGGCAGCAAGTGAGGCAAAGGTGCCATCCCACTGGGGAGGTTGCAGGGAGGCCAGCGATATAAAGAAAGCCTCTATGCCTCTTTCAGTTTTGGCGTAAGTGTGTGTGTGTGTGTGTGTGTGTGTGTGTGTGTGTGTGTGTGTGACATCTTAATTGCAGTCTTCAGGTTTCATTATGATTTACAGTTTCAATTTTATCTCAAATGTTTGACGTTTAACCCAGCCTCAAAGCACGGTTCCCTGCATGGGTTAGCACATTTCGTAAACTCTCTGCTCAATGAGCAAAGCATTAGAAAGGCTGTGTTACAACACGACATCTCCTCTGAGTGTAACACTTGAAAAAAGCATCTGCTGTCTAAAAAGCCTGCTTAATGGTTCAGAATCCAGTCATCATTATGTTTAGTGAAAATTTACCACGTACCCAGAATTACTTCAGCACAAATGACCCTGAAGTGAGTTCACAGAGCAGTGCTCTTGGTTTCCTGAAGCATTCATCTAGGCTGGGGTGCTTGATGAAGCAGCAGAGCACACACAAAGCTAGGCTACAGTCAGCGCCCTGCGGAAAACAGAGAAGAGCAGAGAAGAGAGGGAGCCCTGAGCTGTGCATGTGTCAGGGTCTTGGAAGGCTCCACCAAGGGCTCTATGTTCAGGAAAGACAGCGAACAGATAGACACAGATGTGGGTGAACATCTCGATAAGGAATACAGCGAGGGCAAAAACGCTGTGGTGCAAGTCCTAGGGCAGGAAAAACCCACGCACTGGCCATGGGCAGTAGGGAAAGGGATGCAGATGGCGGAGGCAGTGCAGGAGATGCGCAGGAGCTACTGCCTGAGCTCCTGCTCCTACGCTTGAATGCGATGGCCATGAAGAAGGATGGGCAGCTGTGAGCAATGTTGAGCAGCACCAAGAGGCACGGCTGGCTCATAATTTTGGAAATTGTTTTCTTTCTGCATTGTGGTGTCAGTGTGGAAGAGCAGCGACTACGTGGAAACCAGCGCAGAGGACAGCTGAGCTACTCAGACAAGCAAGAGCAGCCAAGGAGTCCCTGTGCCTTACGGCCTGCAAGGAATTTGTCTTCCACCCTATTTGTAACTGGCAAGTACCTTTGAATGCAAATGTTTACTCCTGCTGTCCAAGTCACAAGATTTCTAAGCAACCCCAAGCATTTCCAATGGACTGTGTGGGTCACTTCTTTTCAGTACCAATGTGAGTCTGGCTAAATTATGCTTGCAATTTTGCTATTTAGATTCATTGTCTCATGTCTTCTTTCTTTTCTTCTAAAAATACTTTTCAAAGTCACGTATTTCTACGCTGCGTTCTCTTTACAACATTTTCATATTATTCATTTCAGCAGTTGCTCTAGGTGTCACTGCGTACATTTTATGAAGCCCCCAAATCTACCAGAAACCAACATTGTCACGATTTGCTGTCTTCTCTATATGATCTGCTGACTCAGCACAAACCCGTCGAAGTTCCAAGAAGTCATGCTGTGCTTGTTGGTTACAAACTGGTTCTGGATTTGTATGGAGGAGCAAAACACCCAGCACAGGCAGCATGACACCGAGGAAGAACAATGCAGGAGCAGTGGCTCTACCCAGCTTCCGGAGTCACTGGGAAGCCACAGGAATCCAGCAATGTGGCGTAGGAGAGGTGACAGACAGGTGGCCCAGGGGACAGTAGGGGAGCACAGACCGGGACTCACAGGAGCAGCTGCTAAGCTCTGATGAGGAAAGCAGCACTTTAGCTCAAGGGGGACAGCTGAGACACACTTTGAACAATTGGTATTGGAACAGGGGGATGTCTACAGGCAAAGCTGGGTCTATGCCCAGCCCTTAAGCCTTAAATGAAAATAACTCAAAATGAAACATAGAACCAAATATCAAATATAAAGTAATAAAATACATGGAAAAATATCAGAGAAAATCCTGATGACCTTGGATTTGGTAATTACTTTTTAGTTATATTAAGAAATGTACAATTGTGGAAAAAGTCAGTAAGCTGGATTTTGTTAAAATTAAATTGCTCTGTGTTGTGAGGCCCATTGCCAAGAGCATGTGGGCTGCTGAAGGAGTGTAGCAAGTTGCCCAAGAGTGAGAAGACAAGCTACAGACTGAGAGAAAAGGCTTCAAAAGACCCAGTTGACACAGAGCACTCGCTTAAGTTATCTCAAGAACTCTTACAAGTATAACTGTTACATATTGTGATTGTACATGAAAAGAAGAGACTCAAGAGCTGGGGGAGGGAGCCAGGGAGGCAAAGCAGGGAAGGTGTGCTCTGAACATGTGCAAAGTCAACACAAGCAGTGCAGATTTACTCATAACTAGAATAAAATCTAAAAGAATGAAAGAAATCTTAACAGCCAATGCTAGGAAAATGGCCAAGCCAATTAACACCAGTGATGCTCTTAACAGGCATCTCGTTAGGCCAGGAGCCCATGTGGCAGGTAAGCCTGTGAGGAGGCTCACGGTAGAGAGGAGCATTGGGGGGCACCGGACAGCAAGTGCCATAGGTACTAATACAACAGTGGAGTATAAAACGAGGAGTCCAGGAAGGCAACAATGACAAGCACATGAAGAAGGCGACTCCTCCATCCTTGGGGCAAAGGCAAATTGTCAGTCCACACTGGGAGACTGAAACTGCTCTGGGCAGTTTCCTGTAAGACTGAATGTCTTTTTAGATACGATCCCAGCAACGGTGCTCCTTTATATCTGCCCGGTTGACCTGGATGCATACGCTTGGTCTGTGGCTGTCAAAGTGTGGAATCAAACAAGATACTCTTTAGGAGGCAAATAAACTGCAGCACACCAAGTCAATGGCACATAATTTGGTGCTAAAAGAAATTGAACTATCAATGCATGAAAAGGCAAGGAAGGTACTGAAAACATCTTACTAAGTGAAAGTAGCCAACCTGCAAAACTGAGGTACCATGGAATTCCAGCTGCACCATGCAGGCAGCCTCCAGTTCTGGGAAAGATAAAACTGGGGAGACAGAGACAGTATGTGTGGTTACTGGGGGCCTTGGGAAAAGAAAGGTGACTCTGTGGAGTGGGGGTAGTCGTCAGGGCGGTGCAGTAGGAAGCTGTACGGGTGGGCATGCTATTGTGTGACTGTCCAGATACCAACACTCACAAGCAAGGGCGCCTGTCCAAGTAAGCTGTGGACTTGGCGAGGGAGGGACGACGTGTCTGTGCTCAAGGACATGTTGAGCGTGCCACTCTGGTGACACTTGTGGGGGACTGGAGGCTGCGTGCATGGTGCAGGGAGAAAGCGCTGCGGACGGGAAACCCTGACCTGCCTCTTAATTTCTACGTAGTGCTGTGCCTAGAGTACAATTTCATACTAGATGTACATAAATTAATTTAAAAATAAGGCTTAAAAGTCTGCAACTGGTTAAAAATAGTTACTAGTCTTATAAAACATATCAAAAATGATACAATATAGATACATCCTTAGGCTCATTTTGCAGTATTATTTTTATAAATACACATTCTTATTCACATAAAAATGAAAATATATGTTGTATTTTTGCTATAATCATATGATCCAAATAAATTAATAGTAAAGAAAAGTATTTTTTAACCCAGATTTTTACTGTTTCTGGGGTTCTTACTGCTATAAATAATTTCATTAAAAATTGTTTAGTATTATTTCCTATCGCAGGAAGAGCTTCCTTCACAAGTTTTTTACTTATTTATCTATTTCTTAGGTAATATACAACATTAACTGTTTATTTTATCTTATTTTTCAAGTGGTGTCATCGGCTCGTTTATTTGTAGTAACCTACTTGCGTGTATTCATACCAGAAATTTTCCTTCTTGTATATTGATGTACTAGCACATATTTATATTATTTTTATTCACAGAAGATAAATCAAAGGAAAATGATTGGATGCACACTATTTGCAAGCATCTACTGTTAGGATCTGTAGTCTTATTTTTATTTTAAACACACACGAGATGATCCAAGTGTCTGTAGAGCCCAGCCCCTTGTTTGACAAAGGTTTTGTCCACACCCGAGTCTAGGTCTTCGTCCAATCGACCCGTGTTCTGGGGGACACGTGTCTGGGGGACACATGTGTGGCTCCCCGCTTCCTCGGCTGTCTCTGTTCAGACTCAGGCACCCCTAGTCTGCCAGCCCAGGCCGCGGTGCAGGGCGCTCCCACGCGTGTCTTCCCCACACATCCCAGTACATTCCTGGCTCACTCCTCCCTGAGGAAACCACAGCCCCCTGCCTGCTCCCTGATTTCTTACCTAAGCTCACTGTTTCTGTGTCAGAAAACCATGGCTGTTGATTCCTATCCTAAGTATAGTCTACACTCCTGACGACAAATCTCACGGTGGAGGAATTTCTGTGTGTCAGGGATGGAGTGGGCTGGGTGGGCTGGCAGGAAGGATCAACCACCTGTCGCTCCAAGCCTGCTTTTCTGTTTGTGTCTTTAGGACAATCACATGGGAAAGTTGTTAGGAACACAAGTGAGAATCGCATATATACTTGGGAAGATTGAAGTAGAAATACTGAATTGTGTAAAACTTTAATAAACCACAGATTGATAACAAAGTCCAGTGATGGCACTAAAAATTGGAAGACAATTCAGTGCTGCAAGTTAAGTGTGACAGAATAAAGGGATTAAAAGAAAAGAAAGACAACAGATGTAGTTAGGAGACAAAGGAAGCATTAAACTAGTCACATATCCTAGAATGTCCAGGGTGGGTAGGTAAGTGGACTCAATTTAAACAATTAATGTTGTATAAATACAATTAATAAGCAGATCTAGTGCTAGCCCAGGCCTAGTGAGTGTGTGGGAGAGCTTCCGGCTACTCTGCACTGGCGGGACCTACAGGTCCCAGCCCAGGTGCAGTGTGGGTGACACCCTGATTTACCCTCTTGAGATACCCCCATAATTCTGTGGTAACCCCCACACAGCCCACAGACTAGGAATTTCTGTCACACTCCAGGAACCCCCAGATCCAGTCCTAGTCCAGGCCTGGTCAGTGTGTGGGAGAGCTGTCTCTTCCCC